>NW_007029978.1:0-817 GCF_000164805.1 Carlito syrichta | reverse complement strand
GCGGCTTCACAATTACTTCATGTGTGGCTTCGAGTCTGAGATTGGACATATGTCAGTGGAGTCAACATGCAAAGCTGCCAGAAGCCAGCCGGTCCAACACTCCATTAGCCAAGAGTCATGTCACAGTTTTTAAAAACAGCCCATGGTCTGAAATGTTTCCTCTCTTTTTTTTTTTGAATTGAAGTCTCACTCTGCTGCCCAGACTGGAGTGCAGTGGCCGCTCCCGGCCACCACAGCCTCAACCTGCTGGGCTCCGGCGATCCTTCCGCCTCAGCTTTCCAAGTAGTTGGAACTACAGGTGTGCACTACCACGCCCGGCTAATTTTTTTATTTCTATTGTAGAGATGAGGTCTCGCCAAGTTGCCCAGGTGGGTCTTGAACCTGCGGGCTCAGGCCATCCACTCACTTCAGCCTCCCAAGGCGTGGGATTATAGGCTGAGCCACCGAGCCCGGCTGAGTTATAACTTTTAAATATTTAAGCATATGGGCTTGTGTCTATATTCTTATCCTGGATCCTACAGACAATTGGAGTGCGCCTGCCTGTACACCCTTCCTTTCCCAATGGGCGACATCTCTGACCCCTGAGACTAAACCAGACTTTTTTTTTTTTTTTTTTTTTTGAGTCAGAGTCTCACTCTGTCGCCCAGACTGGAGTGCAGTGGCCGCTCCCGGCCACCGCAGCCTCGACCTGCTGGGCTCTGGCGATCCTTCCGCCTCAGCCTTCCAAGTAGCCAGAACTACAGGCAAGCGCTACCACGTTCAGCTAATTTTTTGATTTATTGTAGAGATGAGGTCTCACCAAGTTGCTCAGGCGGGT
>NW_007029977.1:0-820 GCF_000164805.1 Carlito syrichta | reverse complement strand
CCGAGGCGCTGGGAGGGTGAAAATGCACGAGGCCTTGAACACTGGGGACAGAAGGACAGAAGGTCAGCTTGGCACTGATAACCATATGTGTGTGTCATTTATTTATTAATTTAATTTATGTATTTAAATAAATAAAGCAGCTCCACAGAGTATAACCATAGACTTTTGTCCTCCACTGTAGCAGATGCTATTGAGGTGTCCCCTTCACACAATCCCCACAACTCCCTTCTCTGGTGCACAGTGGCCCACATGCAGCCTACGTGGGGACACACGTACTAGCCTAACAGGTCATCTGCATCTCCCTGAGCGATGCTGGGTGGGGAGTGGAAAACCCCAGGATCCCTGGACACAGATGGGTACACACACCCTAGGCTGCTCCCTGGAGAGCTGGATCCATTTCAGGAGTGCAGCCTTCAAGCCAGGAGGGAGCACTGAGCCAGCAGGTCCCCTTGCTACCGCTGGGAGTCTGAGCTGTGGAGGACAGGAGTCTTTGCTCTATGTGAGCACTCCCTGGCAGTAAGCTCTGTCCACCCCAGGCAATATGCAGGGCCTGTGTTCTCCTGTTGCCTGGGAAGCCTTCCCTTTGATTTGCTGGCCATACTGAAAATTGACTGAGGCTCCCCTGGATGCAGAATAACTTTCAATCAAACTTAATTAAGGAGACCAGTCATTTTTATCTCGAGTTTCTCTCAGGCAGTGCTTTTCTTCTAATTAGAACTTGAGACCATCCCCCTGTCAGTGATGCCTTGGGCTACAGAGCAGTGGCCATTCTTGGTGACCTGACAGGCACCTCCAGGAGAGGTGCAGACCCATCCATGGG
>NW_007029976.1:0-522 GCF_000164805.1 Carlito syrichta | reverse complement strand
TATCTAAATTATTAGGTAGCTGATTAGCTAGCTGACTTACCTAGCTACCTGACTAGCAAGCTGACTAGCTAGCTGACTTAAATAGCTAGTTGAATTGTTAGCTGACTTGCTAGCTGCATTAAGTAGCCAGCTGACTATCTACCTGACAACTAGCTGACTAGATATTTGGCTAGCTAAGTGGCTAACCACCTAACTTAACTAGCTAGCTATCTGATTGGCTAGACGGATAGCCAGCTGACTTAACTAGGTACATACCTGGCTTGCTAGCTGGTTAGGATGATGGATAGCTAGCTAGTGGGCTGGCCAGTCGGCTTAAATATCCAGTTGGATGGCTGGACAGTAGGATAGCCAGCTGGCTTAACTAGCTTGCCACCCTGCTGGTCAGACGGCTAGCCAGCCGGCTTAAGTACCTGGCCCCCTACCTGACCAGCATGCTAACAAGCCGGTTTAACTTGCCAGCCACCTAGCTAGCCAGTCGACTAACCAGCTGACTGAACTAGCTGTCTTAACTAGATGGCCTGC
>NW_007029975.1:0-382 GCF_000164805.1 Carlito syrichta | reverse complement strand
TTTGTTTGTTTGTTTGTTTTTGTTGTTGTTTTTGAGTTGGAGTCTCAGTCTGTCACCCAGACTGGAGTGCAGTGGCCGCTCCCGGCCACTGCAGCCTCGACCTGCTGCTCTTCCGCGATCGTTCGGCCTCAGCCTTCCGAGTAGCCGGAATTACAGGTGCGCGCTACCACGCCCGGCTAATTTTGATTTATTGTAAAGATGAGGTCTCGGCAAGTTGCCCAGGTGGGTCTCGAACCCGCAGGCTCAGGCAATCCACTTACCTCAGCCTCCCAAAGGCATGGGATTACAGGCTGAGCCACTGAGCCCGGCTGGTGGTGGGGTTTTTTTTTCCGTTTTGCTTGTATGTTTTTATTTTTTAAATTAGTGTTCATAATACCCATTG
>NW_007029974.1:0-947 GCF_000164805.1 Carlito syrichta | reverse complement strand
TATCCCCATGCACAAAGGTTAATTCCAAATGGATCAGAGACCTAAATGTAAAACCTCAAACCATAAGAACCTCAGAAAATGAAGGAAAAACCCTCATGGAAATCGGAACTGGCATCCAATTCTTGAACAAAACCCAAAACCCACAGCTCATAAGAGAGAAAATAGGCCAATGGGACCTTATTAAACTGACAAGCTTCTGCAAAGCCAAAGAAACCATAAAGAGAGCAGGGAGACAGCCTATTTGCCAACTCCAGGTCCGACAAAGGCTTAACATCCTGGATCTACAAGGAACTCAAACGTGCTAAAAAGAAAAAAGCAAACAACCCCATTATAAAATGGGCAAAAGATATGAACAGATACTTCACAAAGGAAGACATCTGAGTAGCCAACAAACACATGAAGAAATGTTCAATCTCACTAATCATCAGGGCGATGCAAATCAAAACCACACTGAGATACCACCTAACCCCAGTCAGAAAGACAATTATCAACAACTAAAAAAATAACAGCGACTGGAGAGGGTGTGGTGAAAAGGGAACACTTCTACACTGTTGGTGGGAGTGTAAACTAGTGCAACCTCTGTGGAAAGCAGTGTGGCGATTCTTAAAAGCTCTAAAGACCAACCTCCCATATGACCCCGCAATCCCTCTATTGGGAATATATCCTGAAGAACACAAATCACTCTATAAAAAAGATACCTGCACACGCATGTTTATTGCAGCTTTGTTCACAATAGCAAGAACCTGGAAACAGCCATGCTGCCCGTCAAAAGAGGACTGGATTTTAAAAATGTGGTACATATACACAATGGAATACTGCGCAGCCATAAAAAAGAACAAAATCATGCATTTCGCAGCAACCTGGACCTCTCACAGAAACAAAGATCCGAGTATCACATGTTCTCACTCATATAATGGACCTTAACATCCAATGCATACTATACAAAA
>NW_007029973.1:0-439 GCF_000164805.1 Carlito syrichta | reverse complement strand
GTGGCGATTCCTAAAAGCTCTAAAAATTGACCTTCCATATGACCCTGCAATTCCCCTACTGGGAATATACCCTGAAGGACACAAATCACTCTATTAAAAAGATACCTGCACACGTATGTTTATCGCAGCATTGTTCACAATAGCAAGAACCTGGAAACAACCATGCTGCCCATCAAAAGAGGACTGGATTAAAAAAATGTGGTACATATACACGATGGAATACTACGCAGCCATAAAAAAGAACAAAATCATGAATTTCGCAGCAACCTGGATGGAACTAGAGTCTATAATACTGAGTGACCTCACACAGAAACAAAGATCAGAATATCACATGTTCTCACTCATATAATGGACCTTGAACATCCAATGTAATACTATAAGAAAATGACTGACGGTACTAGGAAACTATGGGGGGGAGGGAGATGGGATTAACTGTAGC
>NW_007029972.1:0-445 GCF_000164805.1 Carlito syrichta | reverse complement strand
TAATGGAAAGGAATGGGATGGAATGGAAAGTAACTGAATGAAGAGGACTGGATTGTTTTGGAATGGAAGGAAATGGAATGGAATGGAATGGAATGAAATGGAATGGAGAGTTACGGAATGGAAAGCAATGGAATGGATAGTATCGTCATGAAGTGGAATGCAATGGAAGGTGATGAAATGGAGAATATCAGAATGGAATGGAATGGAAAGGAATGGAATGGATTTGAATGGAATGGAATGGAGAGTAACGGAATGGAATGGAATGGAATGGAATGAAATTGAAAGGAAATGAATGGAGAATAATGGAGTGGAATGAAATGGAATGGAATGGAGAGTAACGGAATTGAATGGAATGGAAAGGAATGGACAGTAACGGAATGGAATGGAATGGCATGGAAGGGAATGGATTGGAATGGAATGGAATGAAATGGAATGTAGATGAACG
>NW_007029971.1:0-370 GCF_000164805.1 Carlito syrichta | reverse complement strand
TAGCTTCACTTTCACTTTTGGGAATGCTCATCTGGGTCTCTGGGCAGAGGAGCCAGGGATCAACTGCACAACGGTGCTGTTGTGTCACCAGCAGGCTGGGGTGGAGGATAGGGTCGGGGTTCCCTCCTCTGGAGCTGAAAGCATCCAATCAACACCTTACACAAGCTTGGGGTTCTGTTCCCTTACACAAGCTTGGGGTCGGGCGCTGAGTGCCACCACCAGGGTGGGTGCAGGGCTCCAGAGATCCAAAGCTCCAAAGGGCAGGTGGTGGCCCTGAGTCCCTCACAGGGTACTTCACCCAGAAATGGGACCGGTCTCTCTGTGGGGCGGGCACCCAAAGCCTCCCTGGGTGACCGGCAGCTTGGTGCTG
>NW_007029970.1:0-665 GCF_000164805.1 Carlito syrichta | reverse complement strand
AGAGACGAGGTCTCACCAAGTTGCTGGCAATATAGGTGTGAGCCACCGTGCCTGGCCATTATCTATTTTTCATCTAGGTATAGAATGTAGGAAGGTGCAAATGGAAAGATATATATATATATATATTTTTTTTTTTTTTTTTTTTTAAAGGAAGAAGCCATTTCCTTCAATATGAACACGTGATGGAATTCTGTACAAAGCCCTTCACAACTGGACCACTTGACTCCTGCCTCACCGGCCTCACGTTCTCATCCACCCCCTGCCAGGTGAGACGAAGACGCCAGGACCCTGCCTGAACCCAAGCTCCCTCCCTCCTGAAAGGCCCTTGGTTCATTTCTACATCTCTCAAGACTACTCCACTTCATCTCATCTTGGAAGAGTTTACGGATTCCTCCATCCTCTCCACCCTCACATACAAATGAGGAGAGCCGTCTTCTCCTCCACTGAGATCGCTGAATTCCATGTCTTGGTGTCACTGTTATTCCCGAAAATAAGGATGAGGCTTGTCATGCTTCCTTGAACATATACACAGCACAGCAGGCATTTAGGCCAGATCTGCTAATAGAGTAATGAACTCGCACCAGTTCCTCAAAGCTCTATACTTCTCTCCCGTTTCTTTCTCACATGCGGTGCAAATTCCCTAAAATTCGGTTAAAATGGACAGA
>NW_007029969.1:0-746 GCF_000164805.1 Carlito syrichta | reverse complement strand
TCTGATACTCCTTGTCTTATTAGTTCCGTCTGATACTCCTTGCCTTATTAGTGCCTCCAAATCATACTTGCCTTATAAGTACCAACAGATACTTCTTGCCTTATTAGTGCCGACTGATCCTCGCTTTATTAGTGCTGTCTGATCCTCCTTGCCTTAGTAGTGCATTCTGTTACTCCTGGACTTATTAGTGCCGTCTGATACTCCTTGTCTTATTAGTTCCGTCTGATCCTACTTGCCTTAGTAGCGCAGTCTGACACTCCTGGACTTATTAATGCCGCATGATACTCCTGGCTTTATTAGTGCCGTCTGATCCTAATTGTCTTATTAATGCCGTCTGATCCTAATAGTCCTTATTAATACCGTCTGATCTTACTTGCCTTATTAGTGCCATCTGATCCTAATTGCCTTATTAGTGCCGTCTGATCCTACTTGCCTTATTAGTGCCGTTTGTTCCTACTTGCCTTATTAGTGCCTTCTGATACCATATGCCTTATTAGTGACACCTGGTTCTACTTGCCTTATTAGTGCCGCCTGATCTTACTTCCCTTCTTAGTGCCGTGTGATACTACTTGCCTCCTTAGTGCTGCCTGATCTTACTTCCCTTCTTAGTGCCGTGTGATACTACTTGCCTCCATAGTGCCCTCTGATACTTTTTCCTTCTTAGTGCTGTCTGATACTATTTGCCATCTTAGTGTCGTCGATACTACTTTGCCTTCTTAGTGTCGTCTGATACTACTTGCCTTCTT
>NW_007029968.1:0-390 GCF_000164805.1 Carlito syrichta | reverse complement strand
CGTTCATCTACATTCCATTTCATTCCATTCCATTCCAATCCATTCCCTTCCATGCCATTCCATTCCATTCCGTTACTGTCCATTCCTTTCCATTCCATTCCATTCCATTCCATTCCATTCCACTCCATTATTCTCCATTCATTTCCTTTCAATTTCATTCCATTCCATTCCATTCCGTTACTCTCCATTCCATTCCATTCTGATATTCTCCATTTCATCACCTTCCATTGCATTCCACTTCATGACGATACTATCCATTCCATTGCTTTCCATTCCGTAACTCTCCATTCCATTTCATTCCATTCCATTCCATTTCCTTCCATTCCAAAACAATCCAGTCCTCTTCATTCAGTTACTTTCCATTCCATCCCATTCCTTTCCATTACTCTC
>NW_007029967.1:0-707 GCF_000164805.1 Carlito syrichta | reverse complement strand
TAATTCATTTCTTGTGTATGACATTTAAACTGCTTTTTACAATCAGTAGCTAGTTAGAAATCTCCCTGTTGCCATTTTATTTTATTTTATTTTGTTTTGAGTTGGGGTCTCACTCTGTTGCCCAGACTGGAGTGCAGCGGCCGCTCCCGGCCACCGCAGCCTTGACCTGCTGGGCTCCAGCGATCCTTCCACCTCAGCCTCCCGAGTAGCTGGAATTACAGGCATGCACTACCACACCCAGCTAATATTTTGTTTTATTGTAGAGATGAGGTCTCACCTGCCCAGGCGGGTCTCGAACCCGCGGGCTCAGTCAATCCACTCTCCTCAGCCTCCCAAAGGAGTGGGATTACAGGCTGAGCCACCAAGCCCGGCTCCTGTTGCCATTTTATACTGCCAAATTATTTACCATTTTTCTAGCAGTCCTAGCAAGTATGATCATACATCTAGGAAACTTGGGAGAGCCAGGTTATACACAGTAAAATTAATAAGAGAATATGGTGAGATAGCCACATTTAGATAGGAGTTAAATAAAATTTATAGCTTCTCTGTATTTGCAATAAACTCACAGAAATAGAAACAAGAAAATTTTCTGTCACAACAATGAAAAGAACTATAAAATAACTACAGTTAGATTTAACAAGTAAACTACAAGACCCATCTAATAAGAACCATGAAAATGTACCATATTTCAGAAACAGAAAGACATG
>NW_007029966.1:0-634 GCF_000164805.1 Carlito syrichta | reverse complement strand
CGAGGCGGGGCGCTCGGGAGAGCTGAGGCCGGGCTCCCGCGCCTGCCCTGCAGTCCTGCTTCTGCTGGAAGCTTCTCCGTGCGTGGCTGTGGGGTCCTGGTCCTCTCTTCCGGCCGCCCTCCTTTATTTATGTTTCTGTTTACCAGTGGGAGTGGGGTCCTGGGGCAGGCGCCCCCCGTGTCGTCCAGCGCGTGGCTGTGCTCCAGCCCTCGGCCGCGCTCAGCCGCCCCTCCCCCACAGAGGACCACACTGTGAAGTGACAACTGCCTTGACACCCACCCCTGCCCTTGCTGTTTTATTTATTAAACTCGATTTGAAGCCCGGGGCTGCCTCGAGCTGGATCGGGAGGGGCTGGGAGCAGCAGTCCCAGCTCACCTGGGGCCGCCGTCCCGTCTGAGGACCTGGGCTGCGTGGCGGAGGCCCATGGCGGGCTGCAGACTGTGTCAGCAGGGGGAACGGGATGTGAGAGGGCTGCATCCAGGCAGCGAGGTGGGGCGACCCCCGGGAAGTGGCGTCCACCCTGGAACCCAGCAGATGCAACCGTGGGGGGCGCGGGGCCTGCGGGGGGCCCTCCGAACCGCAGGCAGCGAGGCGAGTCTTGCTCTGGCGGGGAAGCCCCGGGGTCTGTGTCCTC
>NW_007029965.1:0-1705 GCF_000164805.1 Carlito syrichta | reverse complement strand
TCAGCTTGATAATTAGCTATCTAGTAGGGTACCTAGCTAGTTAAATCAGCTGGCTAGTCACCTGGCTAGCTTGTTAAATCACGTAGTAAAGTAAGCTCACTGGCCAGCATGTTAGCTTGGTAGTTAGGTAGATAAACCTGTTGCCAAGCCAGTGGGCTATGTAAGAAGGTAGCTAGTTAAGTGTCCTGGCTATCCATTAGGCTATCTAGTTATGTCAGCTAGTTGTCAGCTGGATATCACTCTGTCTAGCTAGGTAGGTAGCTAGTTAAGTCTGCTTGCTAGCAAGCTGGCTACTTCATTTAGTCAACTAGTTATATTAGCTGGCTGGGCTGCTGGCTAGCGAGGTAACTAGGAAATTAAGTCAGTTGGCTAGCCAGCTGGCAAGCTAGTAAAGTCAGCTAGTATAATCAGCTGACTAACCAACTGTCTAGCTAGTTAAGTCAGCTGGTGAAGTGAGTTGTCTAGCCAGTTGGCTAGCTAGTTAAAAAGCTGGTTACATCAGATGGGTAGCCAGCTGGCTAACTAGTTATTTCAGCTAGTTACGTCAGCTGACTAGCCAGGTAGTTAGGGAATTAAGTCAGATGGCTAGCCAGCTTGCTAGCTAGCTAAGTCATCTAGTTAAGACTGCTGACTTGCGATTTTGCAATCTAGGTAGCTAGCTAGTTTTGTCAGCTGTCTAGCCAGGTAGCTAGCTAGCTAAGTCATCTAGTTAAGTCAGTTGAGAAGGCAGCTGCCTAGCTACATAGCTTGCTAATTAAGTCAGCTGGCTAGACAGCTGGCTAGCAAGTAAGTCACCTAGTTAATTCAACTGATTGCCAGGTGGTTAGCTATGTAGTAAGCTAGTTAATTCAACTGGATATAAAGCAAGTCAGTTAGTTAAGACAGCTAGTTCAGTCAGCTGGCTAGCTAGTTAAGTCAGCTAGTAACTCAGCTAAATATTCAGCTAGTAGTGAAGTCAGCAAGCTAGAAAGTTAGGTAGCTTGTTTACTAGCTAATTATGTAGCTAGTCAGCTAGCTAGTTAAGTCAACTAGCAAATCAGCTAGTTACTTAACTAAGTTGTCAGCTTGCAACTCAGCTATCTTGTCAGATATCTAGTTGACTCACTCCCTTTCCATCAGGTCAGCTAAAGAGTCAGCTCACTCGCCTGCAAACCGATCAGCAAAGTAGTCGTTTCACTTGCCAGTCAACAGGCCAACAGGTCACCTCACACAGGTTAACAGGTCAGCTAACTAGTTGGCTTGCTCGCCAGCTGACTAGCTAAATCAGTTCACCAGTCGGCTCGCTTTCCAGCCGACTAGTTAAGGCAGCTCCCATTCGGGTCACTCCCTGGCCAAATAGTTAAATCAGCTCACCAGTCGGCTCATTTGCTGACTGACTAGTTAACTCTTCTGATCATTCAGCTCACTCGCTTGCTGACTAAAGTCAGCTGATCAGTTAAGTTAGCTAACCAGTCAGCTCACTCGCTGACTGACTATTTATGTCACTACACTTGTGGGCTCAATTGCCGGCTGACAAATTAAGTAAGCTAACTCATCAGCTGACTAGCCAGCCAACTATCTAAGTCAGCTAACCAATCGACTGACTAGTTGGCCAACTGGTCACCTGACAAATTTGGTCAGCTAACTTGTCGGCCGACTAGTTAGGTCAACTATCAACTAAATAGTTGGCCAAATACTCAGTCGACTAGTTAGGTGAGCATACTAG
>NW_007029964.1:0-774 GCF_000164805.1 Carlito syrichta | reverse complement strand
TCAAAGATATTGGCCTGTAGCTCTCTTTCTTTGTTGGATCTTTACCTGGCTTGGGTATCAATGTGATGTTGGCTTCGTAAAATGATTTCTGGAGAGTTCCATCTTTTTCAATTGCCTGAAATACCTTCAGTAGGATTGGTATGAGCTCCTCCTTGAATGTCTTGTAGAATTCTGCTGGAAATCCATCTGGACCAGGGCTTTTTTTGTAGGAAGTTTTCTATTTATGTAGTCGATTTCCTTGATTGTTATTGGTCTATTTAGGGTCTCAATTTCTTCTTGTTCCAACCTAGGTAGGTTGTGTGATGTCAAAAAGTCCTCCATTTCCTTATGGTTTTCAAGTTTGTTTCCATACAGATGTGCGTAGTAGTCTCTAATGATCTTTTGTATTTCTTCAGGGTCAGATGTGACTTCATCTTTTGTGTTTCGGATTGTTCTTATTTGGTTTTTTCTCATTTTTTCTTGGTCAGTCTAGCTAGGGGACCATCAATCTTGTTTACCCTTTCAAAGAACTAGCTTTTTGTTTCATTGATTTTTTGTATTATCTTTTTGTCTTCTATGTCCTGGATTTGGGCTTTTATTTTTGTGATCTGGATTCTTCTGCTGAAATTAGGGTTTTTGTGGTCTTGCTTTTCCAGCTTCTTCAGGTGACTTGTTAGGTTGTGAATTTCTGTTCCTTCCATTTTCTTCATGTGTGTTTGTAGGGATATAAATTTCCCCTCTTACTACAGCTTTCAGGGAATCCTCAGAGATTTTGGTAAGATGTTTCTTAATTTT
>NW_007029963.1:0-320 GCF_000164805.1 Carlito syrichta | reverse complement strand
ACAAATTCCTGTGACTCTGGCCAGCCAAAGGGTTGACAAGGAATCTCAAAGTTTACTAGAGATTATTATGCTAAACCATAAATGGTTGGGTTGTCCTTCCTGGTCTGCAGGTGAAGGAGATTTGCCCAGGGAATGTAATAGGCTGCTATTTGTCCTGCAGTAGAATGTCTGAGTGGTTTCTTTCTTTTTTTTTTTTGAGTTGGGGTCTCACTCTGTCACTCTGTCAACCAGGCTGGAGTGCAGTGGCCACTCCTGGCCACCGCAGCCTCGACCTGCTGGGCTCCGGCGATCCTTCCGCCTCAGCCTTCTGAGTAGCCAGA
>NW_007029962.1:0-827 GCF_000164805.1 Carlito syrichta | reverse complement strand
GGGGGAGCTGATGGGAACCCAATCTTCAGAGAAATAAGAGCTTGCCAGGTGGTTCCAATGAGCTGTCAAGATCGGAAAGAGAACCCAACTTGGTAGAGAACCTCAACCAAACATCCTGGAAGAATATGGACTGCATTTGCCAAACAAATACGTTTCATCACTATTCCTAACAAAATGCAATAAAAGCGCTCATGTAAAGCATTTAGGACTGATGAACCAAAATGAATTATTGGAAGAGGAGAAATCCTAAAACTGACATAAGTGTGCCTTAAACATTTCACTGGAACCTCAACATACAGTACTTTCATTCAGGGTCAATGTCTCATATAAGGCCAAGGCACTCCCTCTGAGAACGAATCCCTTACTTGGCATTCTATGCCATTTTTCTCACTCAAGCAGCATTCATGATATCTCATCTCTGATTTCCAGTTACAGGGAAAAGGAGTCTTATCTTTCACGGCTGCTTTACTCACACTTAACTCAGCAGAATTAAAGGGTTTACCCTTTGACCTGTGACTCTTTCCAAATATGCAACTTATCTTTACACAGAAACAACTTTTCCACTCATATTTTTAGAGTTTCTACTTAATTAATTTGCCTATTTGCAATCCAGGCACAATTGACGTAAAAACAACTGGCTAGACAGGGTGCGGTGGCTCAAGCCTGTAATCCCAGCACTTTAGGAGGCCGAGGCAAGAGGATTGCCTGAGCCCAGGGTCTCAAGACTAGCGTAGGCAACTTGGTGAGACCTTGTCTCTACAATAAATCAAGAAAAATTATTGTTCATAATAAAAAATATTGATTATAAGTTGGAGGACAAGCCGATG
>NW_007029961.1:0-497 GCF_000164805.1 Carlito syrichta | reverse complement strand
TACTTGAAAGTCAAAGTGATCTAAAAGCAGCAGATTTGTTTTAGTTTCAGAGAGCTGTTTTGCTATTTCTTTAATATGAGAAAAGAAACATAAAGCCCCATTTCCTTTGCCTGCTGACTTTGCTTTTGCCTGGAAGGTGTTCAGTCCATGTGCCCTCTTCCATGTGCACCCTGTATGTCCCCTTCCTCACCTTTGATGAGGGCCTTGTGAAATGCTTGCGTGATCCACAGTCTACACATTTAGAGAATGGAATGATCAGAACCACATGCCAGTCTGTTAATATCCTTTAGCTTACCACGATAGGATATTTCCTCTGGGGAGTGAAGTGTGTGTGTGTGTGTGTGTGTGTGTGTGTGTGTGTGTGTGTGTGTGTGTGTGTGTGTTTTGAGTCAGGATCTCACTTTGTTGCCCAGGCTGGAATGCAGTGACACAATCATGGCTCACTGCAGCCTCAAATTCTTGGACTCAAGCAATCCTCCCACTTCTACCTTCCAAGA
>NW_007029960.1:245083-286995 GCF_000164805.1 Carlito syrichta | reverse complement strand
TCAGATGTGACTTCATCTTTGTGTTTCTGATTATGCTTATTTGGTTTTTTCTCGTTTTTCTGGTCAGTCTAGCTAGGGGACCATCAATCTTGTTTACCCTTTCGAAGAACCAGCTTTTTGTTTCATTGATTTTTTGTATTATCTTTTTGTCTTCTATGTCCTGGATTTGGGCTTTTATTTTGGTGATCTGGATTCTTCTGCTGAAATTAGGGTTTTTGTGGTCTTGCTTTTCCAGCTTCTTTAGGTGGCTTGTTAGGTTGTCAATTTCTGTTCCTTCCATTTTCCTCATGTGTGTTTGTAGGGATATAAATTCCCCTCTTATTACAGCTTTTAAGGCATCCCAGAGATTTTGGTAAGATGTTTCTTTATTTTCATTTGTTTCCAGGTATCTTTTGATCTCTATTTTGATGTCATCATTGACCCAGGAGTTATTTAGCATCATGCTGTTTAGTGTCCATGTCTTTGTGGGTTTTGGGGGGACTTTGTTGGTGTCAATGTTTATTTTTATTCCACTGTGGTCCGAGAAGGTGCATGGTAGAATTTCAGTCCTTTTAAATTTGCTTATACTTGATTTGTGCCCAATTATATGGTCGATCTTAGAATATGTTCCATGTGGTGATGAGTAGAATGTGTATTCTGTGGTCTTTGGATGGAGTGTTCTATAGGTATCAATTAAGTCCATTTGGACCAGAGTCTCATTGAGGTTCCGGATCTCCTTGCTGATTTTTTGTCCTGATGATCTGTCTAAGGTTGTGAGTGGTGTATTAAAGTCCCCAGTTATTATGGTGTTAGAGTCAATGTCTTTCTTTAGTTTTCCTAGAAGTTGCTTTATGAATGTTGGTGCGCCTATGTTGGGTGCATATATGTTTAGGATAGATATTTCTTGTTGATGGAGTGAACCTTTTATCATTATGTAGTGGCCCTCTGTATCTTTTTTAATTTTTGATAGCTTAAATGGTATTTTGTCTGAAATTAGGATCGCGACTCCTCCTTTCTTTTGTGTTCCATTCGCCTGAAAATTTGTTTCCCATCCTCTTACTTTGAGTCTGTGTATGTCCTTTCTAGTGAGATGGGTCTCTTGAAGGCAGTATATTGTTGCCTGGTGATATTTTATCCATTTTGTCATTCTATGTCTTTTCAGTGGTGCGTTTAGTCCATTCACATTCAGACTAATTATTGAAATGTGAGAGTTCGTCCCTATCATGGAGTTCTTATTGAGTTATTGTTCTTCCACTTGGTTTTTTCTTTTTTCTTTTTCTTTTTTTTTTTTTGTCTTTCATTTGCTTTTGGGGTTGGTTCGTGTATATTTTATTCTTTTCCCTGTACTCTTGTGAAGAACGTTGTTCTTTTTTCCTTTTCTTCTGTGTTTAGTACTTTCTTAAGTGTTTCATGTAGAGATGGTTTTGTGGCTGCATAAGTTCTTAGGGATTGGATATCTGGGAAAGATTTTAATTCTCCCTCACTGATGAAGCTTAGCTTGGCTGGGTAGGTTATTCTTGGTTGAAATTGTTTATCCTTTAGGACTTTGAAGATAGGGCTCCAAGCTCTCCTAGCCTGCAGGGTTTCTGCAGATAAATCTGCTGCGATTCTGATTGGTCTTCCATGGTGGGTGATCTGGCCTTTTTCTCTTGCTGCCTTTAGGATTTTTTCTTTTGTGCCTACTTTATTTAGGCGAATTATTATGTGTCTAGGAGTTGATCTTCTCATTTGTTGTCTTGCAGGGATTCTCTGAATCTCTTGTGTTTGAATTTTTGTATCACTGATTAGATAAGGGAAATTTTCTTGAATGATCTCGTGGAAAGTTTGTTCCAATGTGGTCTCTGTTTCTCTTTCTGCCTCAGGGAGTCCGATTATTCTTAGGTTAGGCCTCTTGAGGTAGTCATTCATCTCTTGAAGGTTTTGTTCTGTCTTTTTTAGCTTATTTTCTGTGTTTTTAAGAGTTTGCGTTATTTCTATATTTTGGTCCTCAAGCTCTGAGATTCTTTCTTCTGCTTGGGTAATTCTGCTTTCCATGCTTATCAATTTGTTATTTATTTCATTCACAGTATTCTTTATTACTGTTATCTCAGATATCAGCTCCTTCCTAGTTTCTTCTTGTGTCTCCTCAATTCTTTTTAATGTCTCCATTATTGTTTTGATATCTACATTTGCATTTTGAGACCCTTCATTCTGGGGACTTTTCATTGTATTCCAAAGTCAGTTTTCTCAGTGTCTGCTCTCCCAGGCGTCTGGGAGAGACCCATACTCTTCTTTTGGTTTTTCTTCATTTCTGTAGATTTTTCTCCCTTTACCCCTTTCCCTCTCCCTCTTCAATTCTGTTTTTGAGGGAAGGTGGGGTTGCTTTTATTTCTCTTCTGCAATGACCTGTTCTTCCTTATGAGGGTCTTCTGGTTTTGTTCACTTTTCCCTCTGCTTTACAGTCTGTCTATTCAGCAGTTTGCAGTCTTGGTCCCCGCTCGTGGTGAACGTTTCAGGGCGGCGGAGCTCCACGGTGGTTTGAGTTCGAGGGTGGTGGACGCGACTGGATGGCCCAGCGGGGCCTGTGCGAGGAGAGGGCTCCGGGCTGGGAAGGGGCACCCGTGGCGCGTGCCCCGCCGGCACGAGCTGGAGGCTGCTCGAGTCGGCCCGGAGGCGCCACGGCCCGGGAGCGAGCGGTCGATGCCATATTTTATAAATTGGTGTTAGTATGCAGAGATAGTTGCTGCAGATTTTATTTTGCTGCGATTGTTTAACTGATAAGTGTTCTGATGACTATTTATGCTGTTTCATTCCAAGTCTTATTTTTGTAGCATATATACATAGATCTCACACTTGTATTTATTTTCAAATGGCAATACATCTGTCTGAGGCAGTAATTTACAGAATTATTGTCTGGGTTTGAGAGAATGTTAACATAGAGCTGTGTAGACTTTAATTCAAGTAAGTTTCTTCCAAATATTTACTTTTAAATTCTCTTTTGCTTTATTTTCTGTGAATATTGTTTTGTTCATTGAACATGTATACTCCTTTTAAAAAAAAATGGTCCAGGACCAGTGGTTCAGCCTGTAATCCCAACACTTTGGGAGGTCAAAGAGAGTTGACTGCCTGAGCCCATGGGTTTGAGACCAGCTCCGGCAACTTGGCAAGACTTCGTCTCTACAACAAACATAAAATTAGCCAGGTATAGTAGCGCGTGCCTGTAGTTCTGACTACTTTGAAGGCTGAGCTGAAAGGATCACTGGAGCACAGCAGGTCGACACTGGGGTGGACATGAGTGTGCCACTGCACTCCAGCCTGAGTGGCAGAGTGAGAATCTAACTCAAAAAAAAGAAAAAAGACTGTATTTATTGAGAAGGTCTGTATATTTTTCTTCAACTAACTCTGGTCAGCTCCAGTCAAGAAGACTGCACACAAAATAACTTCTTTACTACTTGTCTTGAAACCTACTTCCAGCAATGGCAGGAGATGGTTAGGCTTCCAATTCAGACTCTCATTGTGAAACACCTAGTTACTCTCAGTTGCTCAGAGCTTTGCCTTCTAGATTTTCAAACAAAGACTGCATGACTATATTTCTCAAAATATATACAAATCCAAGATGTTTCAAACATATGACCACACAGTTCAGCACTTATTCTATCTCCAGGTTTTGGACTGATTCTCCACATATTTGGAAGACTTGAGGGCTGGATTATTGAATACATTCTTCTGTAGGCAAAATAAAGAGATCAGTAATCTTCACTTCACTCATCTTCCTGTTACATTTCTTTTGAAAGTTCTTTGTCATTTTTAGCGCATTACTGGAACCCTTATCTATATTACAGCAAAAAAAAAAAGAGAAATTTTTCTTATTCTTTCAGTTTATCAGTTTCTGCATCTCACATTCTATGTGGAGACATTTCTTCACTATCAAAATTTTGAAAGCACATATTCATATGACATAGATGACCAAACTGCTTTCCTCATGAACAACTTCAATACTTGCATAATATGTATTTAGAAAATATGTGCTAGACTAAGTTTTTATGGAATACAGTAGATTTTCACTGCCTACTCTAATATTCCCACTATCTCAGGTAACCAACTCATAGAAAATTAAGAATATTTAAGTGAAGAAGATATAAGTTTTAGTTCAAATATGGGGAATTACATACATTCTATAACATGTTTCAACATTATATTTTCACAAGATTGAGAGATGAAAACATCATCCCCAGATTCTGTAAATACATTTTCTCCTACATGCTATATAGAAAATATAGTCATTGAACTATGAAATGGATTCTTTACTAGATGGCTTTGCTTTTGCTATTATAGCACAAATATCATAGATTGAGTGATTAATAAACAACAGAAATTTATTTCTTACAGTTCTGGAGGCTGGAAAATCCAAGATCAAAGTGATGCAGATTAGGTTTCTGAACTCTTCTGGTTTCATGGATGGCTTGTCTTTACATGGTGGGGAGGGGAAATAAGAGCCAGTCTCTGTCAACTCTTTCATAAGGAGACTAATCCCATTCTGAGAGCAAAGTCCTTATGATTGAATCAGCTTCAAAAGCCTCACTTCCTAATGCCATCACCTTGAGGGTTAAGATGTCAAGATATGAATTTTGGGGGGGCATCAGTTTATAGCACTAGAGAAATAGGTAGTGTTGTATAAATGGTAGAGTGCACTAAATGGGCTTTGAAATGATCATGAAGTTTTAGGTTGTGGATCCTTTCAAAGTGAATGTGCCAGACTTAAGGTGATATATGAGCAAGGGGGAAAGCCATGTGCATATCTGGGAGACATCATATACATATATAACGTGTGTATATATAGACAGATAAATGATAGATAGATGATAGGTAGATAGATAGATAGATAGATAGATAGATAGATAGATTGATATAGATATATATATACCAGGCACACTTTGGCACCTTAGAGATACTGTGGGTTTGGTTCTAAACACAGACAATAAAGTGAATATTGTAATACACTAAGTCACACAATACTTTTGGTCTTCTAGTCAATATACAAGTTATGTGCACACTCTACTGTAGTCTATTAGGTGTTCAATAGCATTGTCTTAAAATGTACATACATTAATTTAAAAATATACTTTACTGCCAAAAAATTCTCACAATTATCTGAGCCTTTAATGAGTCTTATTTATTTATTTTGCTGGTGTGGGGTCCGGCCTCAAAGTTAATGAATGCTGAATCATGAGGGTGGTGATAGCTGAGGCCTGGGGTGGCTATAGTAATTTCTTAAATAAGACAACAATGAAGTTTGCCACATTAATTAACTCTCCCTTTCATGAAAGATTTCTCTGTAGCATGTGACGCAGTTTGATAGCATCTTATCCGAAAAGAAATTCTTTCTTTCTTTTAATTTTCAATTTTGAAGATGTGGGATACAATTCAGCATTAGGTATACAAATGCTCATTATGCAGGAACCCTTGTTGATCAGGTATAACTTCTATAACTGCCTCCTGGCAGTTTCCCACTACTGCCAATCCCACCTCCGCCAGACAGTTTCAAACTACTGCCAATCTTTTCCTATAGTATTATGATAATTGTTCAAGGTTCATTTATGAGTGAGAACATGTGGTACTCAGTTCTTTGTTTCTATGATAGATTACTCAGTATTACAGACTCTAAGTCTAGCTAAGTTGCTGTGAAGTTCATAATCTTGTCCTCTTTTATGGCTGTGCAATATTCCATCGTATATGTGCACCACATATTTTTTTATACAGTCTTCTTTTGATGGACAGCACAGTTGGTTCAATGTTTTTGCTATTTGTAAATAATTCTTCAATAAACATGTATGTGCAGGTATCTTTTTCATAGAGTGATTTGAGTTCCTCTGGGTACTCAGAGTACCCAGTGGGGAGATTGTGGGTTCATACAGGTCATTTTTAGACCTTTTAGGAATCGCCAAACTATTTTCCACAGAGGTTGTACTAGTTTACACCTCTCAACAACAGTGTAGAAGTGTTCCCTTTTCCCCACAACCTCTCCAGTATCTGTTGTTTATGAGTTATTGATGATGACTATCCTACTAGAGTCAGTTCTTTCAAACTCTGTCACTCCCTTATCAACTAAACATATTCTAAATCCTTTGTTGTAGTTTTAGAAATGTTTACCATCTCCACCAGGAATAGATTCCATCCCAAGAAACCACTTTTTGCTCATCCATAAGAGGCAACTTCACTTCAATTCAAGTTTTATCATGAGATTATTCACAATTCACAGTATCAGCAGTTCAGTCACATCTTGAGACTCCACTTCTAATTTCTAGTTCTCTTGGTATTTTCACCACATCTTCAGTAATTTTCTCTCTAAAGTTGGAACCCCTCAACCTTCCCAAATTCTTGTTAATGTTGATAATTTCACCTCTTCCCATGAATCTTAAATTTTCTTAATGGCATCTAGAATGATGAATCATTTTCAGAAGACTTTCAACTTACTTTGCCAATATCTATCATAGGAATTACTATCTATGGCAGTTATAGTCTTACAAAATATATTTATTAAATAAGACTTGAAAGTTAAAATTACTTCTTAATATATGGTCTGCAGAATGGATGTTGTGTTAGCAGGCACAAATGCAATTTTTATCTTCTTGTACATATCCATTAAAGTTTTTGGGTGACTAGATGTATTGTCAATGAGTAGTAATATTTTAATTTTTTCCAGAGCAGTAAGTTTCAACAGTGGGCTCAAAATATTCAATAAACCATGCTGTAGACAGATATTCTGTCATCCAGGCTTTATTGTTGCATTTTCAAAGCACAAGTAGAGTATATTTAGCATAATTAACCCTAGGAGTTTTACATTGGTAAATAAGCATGGGCTTCAACTTAAAGTCACTAGCTCTATCAGCCTCTAACAAGAGAGTCAGTCTTTCCTTGAAACCAGATACTGACTTTCCTCTTTAACTGTGAATGACCTAGATAGCATCTTTTTTTCAATATAAGATTGTTTTGTCTACATTGATCAGTCATTTTCATCTTTATCTTAGATCTTCTGAGTAACTTGCTTCACCTTTGACATCAACGCTTGTTTTACCTTGTATTTTTATTTTATGAAGATGGCTTCTTTCCTTAAATTTTGTGAACCAACCTCTGCTAGCTAGACTTTTTTTCTGCAGCTTCTTCACCTCTCTCAGCCTTCAAAGAATTAAGAGTTAGGGCCGTTCTTTGGATTAACCTTTGACTTAAGGGAATGTCTTGACTAGTTTGATCTTCTACCTAAATGATTCAAACTTTCTCCATATCATATTACGACTGTTTTGCTTTCTTTTCATTTATATGTTCATTGGAGTGACACTATAAATTTTTTTGAGAGCTTTTTCTATGCATTTACAACTTGGCTAATTGTTGTAAACATGAGGTCTATCTTTGGACTTATTTTGACTTTTGACATGCCTTTATCACCAAGCTTAAGCATTGTTAGCTTTTGATTTAAAGTGAGAGACATGCAACACTTTTTTTTCACATGAACATTTGGGTGCCATTATAGAGTTATGAATCGGCCTACTTTCAACATTCATGTGTTTCAGGGAATAGGGAGTCCTGAGGAGAGGAAGCGATGCCAAAGGTAGCCAGTTAGTGGAGCAAACAGAATACATGCAACATCGATTAAGTTTTCCAAGAGATGTGGCCATGGCACTCCCGAATGATTGCAATAATAATATCAAAAATCACTGATCATAGTTCCCCACAACAGATATAATAGTAATGAAAAATGAAATATTGTGAAAATTACCAAAATGTGACACAAAGACATGAAGTGAGCATATGCTGTTGGATAAACTTACTCTACACAGGATTGCTCCAAACTTTCAATTCATAAAAAAAGCAAATCTGCAAAGCAAAGTAATATGAGGCACAATAAAACAAGGTATGCCTCTTTATATGTGTGTATACGTGCCTATATGCATATATGTGTGTATGCTGTATATATATGTACATATGAGGTGGAAAACTTAGCATGTGGTCATTAAATGTTGACTCAAGAACACAATGAATACATAATTCTCTGCTTTATATGCAAGTTTTATAGTTGCTTTATGGAAAATTATGCATAGTTATTTAACACAATATATTAACTTCAACCAATAACTAATGAGTGTAAAAACAAACATGTATATAATTTTTTGCTCTTTTTTGAAATATGTCACAATTATAATAGTTGGAGCAATAGTGAAAGTGGAAAATTTAGATAAAATATGTTTGTATGCTACTTGTGAAAATTATTATAATTTTTAGCAAAAGGAAACTCATATTATTTCATGATTTACACAGGAAACAAAAGAAGACAAACTTCAGAAAAGAAAATTTTATACCTAAAAATGCATACCTTAAACTAGGAGCTTTACTAAATCACAGGGATAAATACTAACAAAAAGAGGTTTTTTCAAAGGTGACTTTTGTTTCTATCCACCATCAGTGGGCAGGTGTTAGAGTGCCTATAAGAAAAGTCATTATAAAGATAAGTAGCTTTATATCCCATGCCATTATTTTCATCATTCATAAGTGCTGTTTGCACTTGCTTTAGTACACATTTGCTTTGTTGATTTATTTTGCTATTTTTTCCCATGTGAGGTAATAAAAATGCTACAAATGGTTCCCCTCAGCCATTTCAACATTATTTTGCACCAGAATTTCAAATATAAAACAAGAGCACTGCTGTACTACAGTGCAAGGTACCAGGGAAAACAAATAGTCGTCTGTGTAAATGGGGAACAGAACTGGCAAGATCTGTGTTTTTTGATTCTTCAAAGCATATTAGTTTCTGAAGTTATTATTAACCCAAACCAAAAATTCTCTCAAAAGTGCAGATATTAATAGCAAAGAATCAAAGAATATTTCTAATACATTGGAAATGTGCTAACCATGCATGGTTTGCATGTGTGTGATGACGTTTGGGGATGCTGTTCTTGCCTAGTACCATCAGCATCACAGGAGTTGTCTAAGACAATGTTCTTATGCAAATAACAGAAAGTATAAATTTCACAGCAAAACAAATTCATTTAGGGCTAAATGTGAGGTTAACAAAGGATAAAATGTTTAACTTAGGTGAAGATAAAATTAATTTAAACTAATTTACTACTAATAACATTGTTTTAAATTATGTAAGAAAAATATACAAAATTGAAAAATATTCAAAATCATTTATTTTTCCTTTATCTGCCCTTACTTACATGTTGCCTTTTTGGACAATATTTGGCACATGTATTGACTTAATCTGTATGCCTCTGTGACAGTGTTCAGCAAATACTTCTTCTCTTTACTTTTATCAAGTCCTTCTAGTTACCACAGTCTTTTTTCAATCTTTCTGCATATTAATATTGTTTGAAAAGTATGGGGAAATAAAACTACCTGACTCCAAATTATTGCATGAAATTTTTTTTTTATTTTATATGTTTTTGGGGTTCCCTTGCACATATGCTTTTTACATCTTTCAATATATGAAAGAGAAGGAAATAATACAGTAGAGTAAAATGGTCAAATGTAACATGAGTCCAAAGACCAATGGGTTAAAAAGAAACATCATTTATTAAATAGTTCTTGTGATGTATGCATTTAATTAGGTCTCTGTACATATTACTTTTAATTGGTTTTGAAAATAATGTAAATATATTATTACATTCATTATTTAACAAGATGAAAATTACCATGATCACACAAAATGTTCAGTGACAGAACCAAAGTTTTAAATTTAATATTTCATTGCTCATGTGGCCTCAGGAATTTAAAAAAAACTATGCCCACAAAACATCATGGAAAGTCCGGAGAGGAGCGGGGAGGGCAAAGATGAAGACATCACACAATTGCAGCTCTCTGCAAAGAAACCTATTTGCAAGAGCACACCTAGGACTTTGAGAGTCGACCTGAAAATCCAAGTGGAGGTCTGTCAGATTGTCACCTGGGTATGCGGAAAATGGACTATTCCAAGACCTGGACACCTCTAGAGGCAGCTGCTGCAAGAGCAGAACAACACTCCTGGAGACGGAAGGGGTGAGTGGAAATGATAGCTTTTCCTCTCTACACAACTCAAATGAGCCACTGCAGTCTATGCCAAGAAAGAGACAGCCCAAACCGGGCTCGGTGGCTCAGCCTGTAATCCCACACCTTTGGGAGGCTGAGGTGAGTGGATTGCCTGAGCCCGCGGGTTCGAGACCCGCCTGGGCAGCGAGACGTCATCTCTACAATAAATCAAAAAATCAGCCAGGCGTGGTAGCGCGCGCCTGTAATTCCGGCTACTCGGAAGGCTGAGGCGGAAGGATGGCCGGAACCCAGCAGGTCGAGGCTGCGGTGGCCGGGAGCGGCCACTGCACTCCAGTCTGGGCGACATAATGAGACTCCAACTCAATAAAAGAAAAAAGAAGAAAAGAAAGAGACAGCCCGGGAACTCCTCCAATCCCAGCTTTCCTGCACTGGCTGGGCACAGAAGGCTGCCCTAAAGAGAAATAGGTCACATGGAGTTTGAGGAATCTCAACTCCCAGGTGCCGCATGTTGAGGCTGCCATTGCACGCAGAGAGTCTCAGCAGGAAACACACTGAGGGAGTGGTCTGTGCCATGTGGGGGCTCCTGCTTCCCTCACTCCACAGCATTCAGCAGGGAAATTGATCTGGTACCAACAGTCCCTGCAACACTAAGTCAGGGCTGCTGATGTAGCTTGCCCTCAGAAGGTTGCCTTCGTTGCCCGTAGCCATCCCAAGGAACAGGGCAGGATCTAATAGGCAAGCCACCTCTGTACAGCAGCCCCGCCTACCTTGCAGCAGAGGAAGAAAGACCAGCTCTCCCCGCCTCCCCCCCCCACACCCCACTGCTTCCCTTCTAATCCCGGGGGAAAAGGCAGTCCCATCAAAATGTGAGGAGGCAAATACATACCCACAAGAGCATCTAATCGGAGTAGAGTTGCAGGGCCCACCTGACTGCCTACCAATCCTGCTGACAAGTGGTCTGGGGAGCAGGACACTCCTGGAGCTTCAGCCAGGTCCTCTGTCACTTGTTTCAGAGGGAGGAGAATACCCCATTTCTGCCAGACTACACCAATGAAGCATTTCAGATGATTTTTCCCAGATTACCACCTTCATGCCACTGCTGCTCCCCCATTACGGGCAGGACAAAGGAGAGAGGACAGGCAAAAATAAATAAAATAAGACAAGAATATAAAAAATACCAGCCATCCCAACATTAACAAACTTTTCCACTAAGAAACAACAAAACGAAAAATGAAAATGTCTGCCCTCACAGATGAGGAAGAACCAGCAAAAAACAAAAACAAAAACAAAAAACACTGGAAATCTCCGAAGCCTCAATATGTCAACACCTGCCAAAGGGCATCCCAGATGGCACACAATGAAAAGCATTCAGAGTGACCTGCACATGAAGAGAGACAAAGCTTTCATACTATGAAAGGCAAAGGCACTCAATGAGCTCCATGACAGGGTGAACACACAGATCATCCGGGTCACCAAAACAGGGCAGGCAGTGAAAACAGAGCTGGTCATTATAAGATTAGAAAGGACCAATCTGAACTCCAGGAAATAAAGAATTCTTTCCTGGAATTGCAAAACTCAAAAGCAGCTCTCAACATCCGAATTAACCAGGTAGAGAAAGGAATCTCAGAGCATGAAGATCAAACTTGAACTAAAGCAGTTTGACAAAAATTAGAAGATAATGTTGAGGAAGAATGAGCAAAGCCTGTAAGAGGTTTGGTATTGTGGTAAGACACCAAATATACTGTTAAAGGTTGGCATCTTGCAGAAGGAAGGGGAATCTGAGTATATCCTGGAACAAGCCTTCCAAGATTTCATCCGAGAAAATTTCTCTTATCTTGCCAGAGAGACAACCAACCATATGAAAAAGATTCAGAGAATGCTTGTGCATTATTACATGAGAAGACCATCTCCAAGGTACATGATTATTGTCTCCACAATGTAAGATAGAAAAAAAATCCTGAAGGCAGCTAAAGAGCAGAGACAGACATCCTACTGAGGAGAACCCATCAGAATTGTAGCTGACTTCTCAGCAGAAGCCCTGAGATCCCATCTTTATCATTCTTAAAGAAAAGCAACTCCAGCCAACACTTCTATCTTGCCAAACTATGCTTTATTAATGAATCACACATAAAATCCTTCCCAAACATCCAATTCAATTCCTAAAGAATATACCACCTCTAGACCTGTCATTTAGGAGATGCTTAAGAAAGTTCTAAGTGCAGAAATGAAAGACTAGTTCCACTCATTGTGAAAGCACACAGTTTAGAGACCATAAAAATCATCCACAAAATCGAAAAAGTAAAGCAGCCTCTTAACCACAATTTGGCAGGAACAAACCCCACATGTCAAGAATTAATTTAAATGTGAATGGACTAAATGTACCACTCAAAAGGTATAGAGTGAAAAATTGAATAAAGAAGCGTGATTCCACCCTTCTGCTGCCTTCAGAAAACCCATCTCACTGAAACGACACCCAACCGGGCTCCGTGGCTCAGCCTGTAATCCCGCACCTTGGGAGGCTGAGATGAGTGGATTGCCTGAGCCCATGGGTTCGAGACCCGCCTGGGCAACTTGACGAGACCTCATCTCTACAATAAATCAAAAAATTAGCTGGGCGTGGTAGCGCGCGCCTGTAATTCTGGCTACTTGGAAGACTGAGGCGGAAGGATCGCCGGAGCCCAGCAGGCAAGGCTGCGGTGGCCGGGAGCGGCCACTGCACTCCAGTCTGAGTGACAGAGTGAGAATCCAACTCAAAAAAAAAAAAAAGAAAGAAAGAAAGAAAGAAAAGGAAAATGACACCAATAGGCTCAGTCTGGAGAAAGACCTTTCAGGTCAATGAAAAATAAAAAAGCCGGGCTCGGTGGCTCAGCCTGTAAGCCTGCGCCTTTGGGAGGCTGAGGTGAGTGGATTGCTTGAGCCCATGGGTTCGAGATCCACCTGGGCACGCCAGGCGAGACCTCATCTCTACAGTAAATCAGAAAATTAGCCGGGCGTGGTAGCACGTGCCTGTAATTCCGGCTACTTGGAAGGATGAGGCGGAAGGATCGCCGGAGCCCAGCAGGTCGAGGCTGTGGTGGCCGGGAGCAGTAACTGTACTCTAGTCTGGGTGACAGAGTGAGACTCCAATTCAAAAAAAAAAAGAAAAAGAAAAAAGATCAGGATTAGCTATTCTTATATCAGACAAAACAGACTTTAAACCAACAGTAGTCATAAAAGGACACTGAAGCACACCACATAATAATAAAGTCTCAATACATCAGCAAGAAGTACCCATCTTGAGTATATGTGCACTCCACATAGAAGCACCCAGATTTATAGAACAATGCTAATTAAACTAGAAGGGAATATAGGCAGTCATTCAATTATAGACACAGACTTTAATATCTTGTTAACAGTTTTAGACAATTATCAAGGCCAAAACTAACAAGGAAATTTGGAACCTTAACTCAAGACTCAATCAATTGGACCTATAGATACCTGCAAAACACTTTACCCCAAAACCATAGAATATACATTCTTCTATTCAGCACATGGAACATACTCAAAGATTGGTCATATACTTGGGCATAATTTAAGCACAAACATTGTAAAAAAATAAAATGATATCAGTCATCTTCAGCGACCATAGTGGAATAAAAATAAATGCAATCAACAACAGTAATCTCTCTCCCCAAAACCCCCACAAATACGTGGAAAATAAATGTGCATTAGAATAACTTTTGGATTAACACATAAATCAAGGTAGAAATAAAAAAAAGATTACTAGAAACAAATGAAAATCAAGGCACAACACACCAAAACTTCTGTGATACTACTAAATCAGTGCTTAGAGGAAAGTTTATGACATCACACCCAAATATCAAAAAAATAGAGGGATCTCAAGAAACAGTCTAACATGACACCTAAGGGAGTTGGAAAGACATAAACAATTCAATCACAGAATTAGTAGAAAAATTAAAGTCATTTAAATAAAGTCTCACTTGAATAAAATAGGATGAAAATCTTATGCAAAGGATCATCAAGACAAAAAGCTGGTTCTTTGAAAGAGTAAATAAGATTGACAGACTCCTAGTCAGATTAACTAGAAAAAAAAAGGAACTTGAATAAACTCAATCATAAATGAAAAGGGGATTGTTACAACTGACCCTGAAGAAATAAAAGATTATCATAGATTACTATGAACATCTTTATATGAATAAACTAAAAATCTAGAAGAAATGGAGGAATTCCTGGCATCACATAATCTCCCAAGATTAAAACAGAAAAAATTAAAACCCTAAACAGACCAATAACAATTCCAGAAATCAACTTAGTAATAAGAAACACACACACAACACACACACACACATACACACACACACACACACACACACACACACACAAAGCCCAGGGCTTTGGTTTCACAGCTGAATTCTACAAAACATAAAAGGAAAAGCTGATCCTAAATCTATTGAAAGTATTCCAGGCAACCAAGACATAAGGAATTCCCTAGCATAGTCTATGGAGTCATTTCATCCTAATATCCTCACATGGCAAATACTTAACAAAGAAAGAAAACAACAGGTATATTTTCTTGATGAACAGAAGTGCAAAAATTCTCAACAAGATTCTCACACATTTCATCTAAGAGCACATTTCAAGAATCATCCATCATGACTAGGTTGGCTTTATTCCTAGGATGCAGAGCTGATTCAACATACACAAATCAATAAACATAATCCATCACATAAGTATGTGTAATACCAGAAGCCACATGATTATCTCATTAGGCACAGAAAAATCCAAAATCTCTTTTTGATAAAAATTCTCAAAAACTTAGTCATTGAAGAAACATTCCTCAAAATAATAAGAGCTATATATGACAAACCTGTGGCCAGTACTAATGGACAGAATCTGAAAATATCCCCCTAAGGACTGGAACAAGACAAGAATGCCAACTTTCACCCTTCCTATTTAGCAATTTAGGAAGTCTAGCCAGAGCAAACAGGCAGGAGAAAGAAATAAGGCTTATTCAAATAAGAAGTTGGGAGGAATGGAGCGGGTATACAAGGCACACAACCCACCCACTGGACATCATGTTTACTACCAGGAGAAGAAAGAGCTTGCTAGAAGCCTAAACCTCACCTGCACACAAGTTACTTATATAGCAAATCTTCACATGAATCCTATCATCTAAAAACAACAAAAATAAGAAAGTCCAGAGAAAGAAATACACACACACATATATCTGCATATGGATATGTACACACACACACACACAGACACACACACACACACACACACACACACACACACACACACACACACACATACACATACATACACATATATGTGGGGGGGTCCCAAAAAAACAGAATTATCTTTTGGAGAGTGGGCCCCTTGAAGTACAGGTTTCCCCTGCCAGGTAAGACTTCTGGAAACTCATTGACATCATTGTACTAGCTAGTGTTATTGGTGTGTGGGGGGATTTTTCAACACATTTGCCCACTTCATGATGGGAAATACACAAATGCACCTGCCCACAACAAGCTGATTGTTCAGCCGTTTTTGACAAAAAACAGCATGACCACTCATACCCCACTCTCCCTATTAACCAGATCTTGTCCCAAACAACTTTTTTTTTTTTTTTTTTGGTTTCCTCAGTGACAAAAGTTCTCAAAGGGAAATGTTTTGCTGATGTGGAAGAAATTTAAAAAAAAAAACAAAAAAAAAACAGCAGAGGCACTTAAAAAGCATCAAAACTGACAATTTCAAAAACTGTTCTGAGAGGTGAAAAAGGTATCTCAATAGGTGTACTGCATTAAATAGAAAGTACTTTGAAGTTGACTGAAGTTTCTACACTGCTGGTGGGAATGCAAATTACTGCAACCTCTTTGGAAGACAGTGTGGCTATTTCTGAAAGAACTAGAAATTGATCTTCCATATGACCCAGCAATCCCCCTATTGGGAATATACCCAGAGAAACTCAAATAATTCTACCAAAAATAGACCTGCACACGCATGTTTGTTGCAGCTCTATTCACAATAGCAAAAACATGGAACCAACCATGCTGCCCATCAAAGCTGGACTGAATTTTTAAAAAGTGGTACATAAACACAATGGAATATTATGCAGCCATAAAGAAGGGTAAACATATAGACTTTGCACCAACTTGGATGGATTTAGAGTCTATCATACTCAGTGATCTATCACAGAAACAAAGAACAGAGTACCGTGTGTTCTCACTCATAAGCAAACCTTGAACAATTATCATAACACTATAATAAAGGGATTGGCAGTACTGGGAAACTGCCAGGGGAGAGGGGGTGGGTTTGGCAGTTGAAGGAAACTGCTAGGGGAGGGAGGGGCACACCTCATCCACAAGAGTACCTGCATAATGAACATTTGTATACCTAACCATGAATTGTACCCTACATCTTTAAAATAAAAAAAATTTTAAAAATCACCTAGAGGTTATAGATAAAATATATGTATATAGTAGTACGTATATGTATATGTGTATTTATGTATGATATAGTATTATATATATATGATTAAAAAAACAAAAAGGAATACATACAAAGTTTGTAAAAATAAACTTCTATTCTTTTGGTCCTCCATCATATATACACATACATATGTACACACACACACATACATATGACTAAATATGAGAGACAAAATATATGAGATGTTATAACTATTTAGCTGAAAGATTAATTTATGACACAGAATTATAATCCATTGAGGAAGGAATACACTGGTCCATAAAGTATATGAAGAGTAAGATGTTTGCTTAATAATCTTAGACAAAATTCCAGGTGGATCTAATAAAGGATTAACCTTTTTAGAATATCATTCTAGGGAATATTTTATTATCATTTCAAAGTAAACCATAAAGACAGTATAAGCAATATACATATGCAACCATATAAGCAACAGACAGTTTATATTTATATGTATAACTAATACATATTAGAATCAAAAATATATATTTAACTATGAAATGCATATGCCAAAAAAAGAAGAAATAGTAAATGCATAGGCAATTTGCTTCACTAATAATAAACAACCATGATTTAAAGAAGAAAATGAGATACCATGTCACGTATCATAATTACATTTTTTACAAAAAATCTGGCAATCTATTTCTCGCTATGTTTTAGAGGAATAGGAAAACTTACACTTTTGGTGGGAGTACACATTGAAGTGCTATTTAATAATATCCAGTTGTATGTAGATATGTATTCTCTATAGCACAGTAAATATATTAAAAGTAATCTAAAGAGCGATCAAATGAAGAATGTACAGAATGTGTAATCTAGTAATTATAATTATTTTTCTTCAAAATGAATGAAATATGGTCACATATATCCATTTGGATTAAACAATAATTATTTTTGTCAAGATATTATTTATTAAAAAGTCAAGAATTATAATAGTATATATGGAATGATGCTATTTATTTAATTGTTTTAGTCTTCTACCTCATGATCTATGTTTATTATCTATCATCTGTATATCTATGTATCCATCTATGTACTTATCTATCATCATCTATTCATCTATATTTATATATACGATATGTTTGATAAGTGATTTTTAGGATACCTTTATGTTTACATAAAAACGATGAGATTAGACAGAGTTTCCATATATCTATACCTAGTTTCTTGTATTATTAATATCTTAGATTAGTATGGTACATTGCTCACAATTATTGAAAATATATGAATATATTTTCATGAACTAAAATGCATACTTAATTCAAATTACTTTCATTTTTACACAATTTTCTTTTTCTCTTCAACAACCACATCCGAAATATCACATTAATTTTAAACATTATGTTTTCTTAGAGTTTTCTTGGTTGTAACTGTTTCTCAGACTTTTCTTCCCTGTAATGACCTAATGTAAGGACCAGATATTTTGTATATATAGTTGGTATTTGTTACTGTTTTTCTCATGATTATACTGTGACTATCAATGCCATGAAGGTGAAGTGTCATTCTCATTATATCAAATGAGGGGAACATACTATCAACATGACTTACCACTGTTGATGTTAACTTTGATCACCTGATTAAGGTAGTGTCTATATGGTCTTTCCATTGTATCCCAACCATTAAAACTGTACTCTGCAGAAGAAATTTACTATTCTGAGCTCATACTTAAAGAAAAAATAGTTTTGCTCCACCTCCTTGAGGGTGGAACATCTACAAAAATTATTTGGAATTATCCTACAATGGAGCTTTGCCTCTTTCTCTTTCTTTATTTATACAACTTGTCACATACTTATATCAATAATGAATTATGAATATGAATTTATACTTTGGGTTATACTTAAACATTATTTATTTTGCTGCCCAAATTGTTCTAGCTTTGCCCACTGGAAGCTCTTTCAGTTTATTCCTGTGTCTTTTTAATATGTATATATATATTCCATCATTATGTTACTTCTTCCTTCCTCCCTTTTATAGAGACTTTCCTTATTTTCTGGCACTACAAGATACCAGGCTTAAATTTCTTCCCAAGTCCTAGAATCAATGAGCCATTTCTTTAAGGACCCTTGTTCATTTTATTGGAAATGGCATTAGGAACTATGAAAGCTAAATACTTTTTGTTACTGCTGAGGTTTTGTTTTATCTAGTCCTTATCAGTTGACAGCACATGATAATATACATATGTGTGCGCACAAATCTGTACCTATACACATATGTATAAATATGTCAATGTTAAATTATGTCTATATTAAGATACTCCTGAGTGCATGCTGATATACCCATATAAGAAAGGTATGACATTAACTTATTTTTTAGTTCTGTTTAAAAACTAATTTTGCAATAATATATAGAAATGTGTGTACCATTGTTGCCTAGAAGAGAGAGTACATTAAAACTAGCTAATGTTTACTGAATATTTATTATGTGCCAGAAACTGATTTATGCATCTGTCATGCATTAACTTAATTCTTTTAAAAATCCGATGAAATGAATATATCATTATTAGTGTTTATTATCACTACTCTCATTGTTCAAGTGTAGAAACTAAGGATAAAAGAGGTGAAGCAGCTACCTAAAACTCACACAGCTAGTAAAAGGTAGAGGTGGTCTAATCTAAACTTAATAGTTTAACCATCATACTTTGCAACTCTCCCCATAAACTGTAAAATTTCAGGCAATTATTATTTGTGGTATTTTCAAGATGTTAAAATACATTATTAGATTTTTTCTCTCTCCATATCCTATCTGCTTCAAGACAGATAATACTGATGCATTGAATGAGTAGTCTGTCTTAAAGAATGTTAAGTTGCCACTTTTTCTTTTATGACAAACAGTGGTATCCCAGGAACAAAGTGAAATTTATCTCAGACAAAGTGAAATTATAAACCCTGGTTGGTTCTAAAGTTGCCTCTTCTGGCATATTTAAATCTGATGCAGTATACAAAGCTAGCTTCTCATGTACAGTTATTAAATTAGGACAGCCATATTTCACAATTAAAAATACAGGACACACAGTTAAATTTGAATCAAGTAATTCATAGATTTTTAAATGTAAATATGCCTGAAATGTTTCAGTTATTCAATGTTCAACATAAATTCAAATTTAAATAAATGCTCTATATCATGCAACACTAGCTCAAGTGTTTTCATTCTATACTTTAAGCATGAGCACAAAACTCCTTTTCTTGCTGGTTCCAACTGATTCTTAATCCCAGAAATTAATGTTTAAATGTCTAAATTAATTGATTCATTAATTGATCAATTAGTCAAGCTTTAGTTGTTATTCATATTTAGAGAACCTCCTAAGAATTGTGGTTGCTTTTGAACTGCAGCCTTGCCAGTTTTTCTGCCATTCTTCCAAGTAATAAAAATTATTTCTCTGTATTCATTGAGTTGACCTGAAGCCTGATATATACTAATAGAGTTCCTTGAGTGACTTTCTGCCAGCCTGTATTGCATGATACTGTTTGCTACCAAGTTCTGTGTCACCATGTTCCAATAACACTATGTTCTGGTCAACGATCTTTAGTAGATACAAGTAGATGTTGCTACACACTCAGCAACTGCCCCACAAAACAGGTATGCTTTCTCTTCCTTTCCTTATACCTAGCCAACTGCAGAATTTGCCTAATTCTATCTCTATTTTTTTCATTTTAAATGCTTTCTATACATTATCATTTTTAATATTCTTCCAAATGTATAGACACAGTAAGCAGAATGGCCCTAAGCTCTTTCCACCGTATTCCAATACCTTCATAGCAAACATTAAAACACTAGGAAAAACTCATCTGACTGGAGACCAAAAGGCAAAGTTTTAGTAGTGTATAAGAGAAATAAACAGTTCTATATTATGAGGAGGATAGTGAAAGGAGCATGAAGAAATAAAAGTGAATAGCTGAAGACAAAAAGTGATTACTGTATTTTATAGTGCTCTATGGAGTCAGCTCTGTTTTGACCTTACATATTTCTCTAAGTCCTTCCAAATTTTATTATTTGGTACACAACTTGACTAAATATTTTTCACAAGGTTACATAAACTTCTCACTACTGCACTCTGAGTGCATAACCTAACAGGGCAGAGGGAGTACCTGAGAAGAAAAACTATTTAAAAAAAATTTTTAGAGCTGCTTCTCATCAGAAATATTTCTAATCAAAGTGAAAAATGACTTTTGAGAAACGTAAAAAGTTATTTTTATCGATGTAAATGTGATTTATTGTTTTTAATTGAGAATAAGAAATGTGGTTTTATTGATGACTAGCAAATTTTTGGATTGGAAAAATAAACATATAAAAATATTGCCATTGCATAGTATGCAAGCTATACTTGCAAACTTACATGAATAATTCATTGTCTGGTAATATTTTAATTCACAGATGATGTGTCTCAAGGTTTTCAAAAAAAAAAAACACTCTGAACGAGAACACAAGGAAAAGTTACATTTTTAGTAAAATATTACTTTGTATCATATGTTTTTGTTTGTTTTGCAAAATAAGAAATTGACCAATTGTGGTGACTCAATTATACTAATCTCTATTTATTTCTCTTCCTTTCTTAATCTGAGACTTAGACTTCTGTTTTTGCCTTCATATTAATGGTTTCATTATTTTCTGCAATTTATTAAGCTTGCTGAAGTTATTTTGTAATTAGAGAAAGCATAATCAGTAAAGGATATAAGTGTGTATTTTCAGATGGACCTTTGATTCCATCAAGGTTACCATCAAGAAATTAAATAGTAGATTGAGAAATGACATTTTTTTCTTTTATCTTCATTGCCATTCTCTGATCAATCATTTTAAGTGCTTGGAATCTTCACTATACTTAACTTTTACCTCTTATAAAAATAGGAAAAATAAACATAGTATTTATATTTTAACAGAAATCCATTCATATTAAATTGCACTAAATATATCTAATTTGTTAAGTCATCTAGCTCAAATCATGAATTATAAGCAAAGCTTGACATCACGATAAAAAAATATTAGAAATCAATAAACAAAAGAGATGCAGTGGGTATGAGTATTTGTATGGATAAGTACAGACAAGTCTAACAAATATATGCAAAGTATATATACTATAGATATAAACGTATAAAGATTAGCTATAGGCATGTGTTAAGTATGTATTTGAAACAGATTGGTTATAAATTATAGAAAGATAAACAAAAATAAAAAAGAGATACTTACACTATATGGATAGATTGGTATAAAGGTGAGAGAGAATAAATATATTGCAGAACAGAAAGTAGTTCAAATAGATAGCGCAAGGGATTCTTCAAGGAGAGTGGCCAGTGTTGGGTCTTATTAACCAGAATATAAAGTGCATATTGAAAGAAGCATTAAATTAGAATAAATTATTTACTTAATTGATGATCCATTAAAAAATCTGCATTCATAATATGTAGTGTAATTTTAAAACCATGATATTTTGCTTGATTTAATGAATATTTATTTTACCTCTCATAATTTATGATACACTTTCCAAAGATTTTGAGATATAATTAGTGATGTACTGGAGCTGGCTCATACTAGCTCACTGGAGCTGAATGTGCACAACTTTTTCTAACTCCGTTTTCAAAGATATCAAGTTAGTAGCTTGAAGTCTGCCATGGTGTATACATTCATGAAAATTAGATTAAACTCAGGGCTTCCTTTCTTATTTTTTTTATTTTTAAGAGCCAGTTAAATATTTACTACTATGCCATTGAGTGTAATTTTTCACAAAGAAAACTGCTCTTTCATTCATTTTATATAAAAATAATTTTCTTCATACTCTAGGTCTTAATAATAATGGTGATGGTAATGCTATATTAATAAACAGTAACTTTTCAAAATAAGTATGTCAAATAATGATGCATTTTTTTCAAATTCTGCATTTGTGTCACGGAAGAAAATAAATTCCTGTGAAAGTCAATGAAACAAAAATTTTGATGATGATAAAGATAAGATAAACTTGAATATAATTTCCCTTTTCTGTACTTTGATTTTTACTGATAAATCAGATACAGTGTTTGTCTATAATCTGATAAGGTGCTAGGGGAGTTTAAAATTAGTAGAAAAATAATGAAAAACACTAAAAATGAAGCTACTTGAAATTTGAACCATTCATAAAGTAAATCATTATAATAAGTAACTTATCATGAACAAGTAACCAAAAAGTTTGTTCCCCTACTGTCAGTTTGTCTGCATCATAGAAACATGGAACTTTTTGGTTACAAAATTTGTGCAGTCTACAGTTGCTGTTTGATTACTACAGTGTGACCCAGATATCCTGCTGCTGTTGGAGTCTCTGATCATGAAGTAGTCAATATGCTCTTCTACATTCTTTTTGACATATGATATTGTCCAATTCTTTTATTTGATTTTGTAGAGTCCCCCCCCATTTTGTAACCCCAGATTCCATGGCTAGAATAATTTGAGGCAAATCTCGGCACCCATGTGGTTTGTCTAATTTCTGCAAAAGATACCTTACTAGATGAACATTAGATCATTTTTGATGCAGTTACAAACAAGCAAACAAAAAACCAAATAAAACACAATAAATCCTTTTCTATTTTGTTATTGTAGAGTTAAAAAACATATAGATAGCCATAGATGCTTTTCACTATTGAAAACTTTGTATTTCTTATTGACCTATGACATAAAGTATATATTTTCATCCTTTGTTGGTCTCTATCAATCAACTTTAAGATATCTCAAATTTTCTAATGTTTTTAGCAGGTCCTTATACTAAATTTTATATTTTTATATACTCACATCCATTGCTAAAAAAGCACTAAATATTGTTCTAAATTATATTCATTTTTATAGAAAAAGGTATAATTGTCCCATACAATTTGAATATTGACTATTTTTAATTTCTCCTTTGACATTTAAAATAGAGATTTAGCAAAATGTATATTATTTGTTACAATCTTTTGTTCATAACAAGCTATGTAGACACTTTTTTTTTTTTTGAGAAATCAGAATTTATTGAGATGACAGAAAGACTCCCACAGTGGGAGGGGATTGCCCTGTAGACACATTTTTTTAAATATTAGAGTTTTGATGTGCAAAAAGTCTGTTATCCTAAATAAAGATCTGTGTTACATTGTATTTGAAAAATGGCTATGCCTCGTACTAATACCGTTCTTAAGTTTTTTAACTTCATCTATACAAGGAAATTATTAAATCATAATGTATAGCTTTTTTATATGAGTTCATTTAAACTAAGAATATATAATCTGAATAGCATTGGCAAATAGAAAATATTCCATAAGTCACCACGACTGTTTTCCATTTTCTTCAGACTGTTTTCTTTTTGTCCCTTCTCCTCTATGTCTTTTTTATACTTTTTTCTCTGCTTTTCTCATATCGTTTCTTCTTACCATGTCTTTTCTTTCTGTTATAGTCTTCTTATTCCTATTAAAATGTTGAACTTATTTTATGTTAGCAACTTCTTTTTTTCTTGTCCCCTTTTTGCCACCTCATTTCATCTATTCTGCTACTAGTTCCGCGTTTCCATGTTTCTTTCTGTGTAACCTCTGTTGTCCTCCCTTCCTCCCTCCCTCCTTCCCTCCCTCTCTCCCTTTCTTCCTTCCTTTTATCTTTCTTTTTCTTTCTTTCTTTCTCTTTTTACTTTCTTCTCTTCTTATTCCTTTGCGCATTCCGCATCATTTTTCTATCACTCTATTTTTTTTTTTTGAAATGCCATACAATGGAACTATAACAAGATAAATAAATTCCTAGTGTTTTCAGAAGATCTTGGCACACCATATTGCAATTTCAATTTTCATAAATCTAATTGAGGGCTTTTGGCATTATGCATAGATTCACATTAAAGTGTGTGAAATTTCCTACACTAGCATTTAAATTCCATCACCACCTTAGATCCATTAAATTCATGGTAATTTTGAACACAATTGTTCATATTTATTTTCAGTTAGATGACCTTCTGCTCCTGTTAATTGCTAAGGAATTTCAATTTTTATAAACCCACAATATTTGGCCCAATTAATACATTCAAAGATTATAGCTGGCAGTTAGTTAAGAAAGCTAATTAATAAATATAAATTAATTTACATAAAACTATATGCCTATGAGTGTCATCTAAACAATCCCTAAAGAAAAATAACCATACCATCTCATATACATAAAAGGAAGGCAGAATTATTAAATCCAATTAAGAGACAAGTGAGAACATGATCAGAAAACAGGTTACGTTGCCTCAGGTTTCCTTGGATAAGACTTGGTTCATTATTATACGACTTATTTTAATTCTAAATTTATGAAAGCACCAATTGCCTCTCAACATATGTCTGTTGGTGAGTTTAACATGTTTGTCTAAATCAATTTCTATTCTTCCAGCTTACAGATAATTAAGACAAATAGGTCTCATGTGTCAAACTCTGTCACTGTTTGAAAAAGACTTTTAAAAATTCATCACCCATTGTCTACATCCTTTATTTAAAACTTCTTTAGTTCATTATAATAAGGGGAAAATAAGAGGTCTTTGAATTTAATATAAGCAAATTTGTTACCCTTTGACATTTTCATGTGCTTTTGGAATTAATTAAAGTTGGAACTCTTTCTCCAAGATTATAGCTTAGATTGTTTTCTAAATATTTATTTTGGGAAAAAAAGCAATAATTTTTATGAATTATCTGTACACATCTTTATTATAGAGATAGTGAATTTACATAGTCAATGTAGTTTTCTTACTAACTTGTTCTATAGTCTTGATATTTCTTTTTATTTGTAAGTTTATGAAAATATTAAAAATGTAAATATTTCCAGATGTGTACAGTGTTACACTTTCAATAGCTTATTAATTCCCTTATGTCTCATAAACATTCTCATGAATATCTCCAAGGCATCCAAGCCAGACCCAAACTAAGCCAGGACTCTTTAACAAGCCTGCTTCATCTCATTTTTCTTATCTCTGTTATTTACTGCTTTTCTAATCAGTGCTCTTTGATCTGCATTAACAACTTTAGTTATTCTGTGGTAGTTGTATGCTGAATTGTGCCACCATCCTGCTGCCAATTCATTTATTGAAGCCCTGACACCCATTACCTCAGACTGTAACAGTAGTTGGGGATAAACTCTTTAAATAGGTAATTAGTTTAAAATGAAATCATAATGATGGGGGCTCTAGTACAATGGTTCTAGGGTCCTTATAAGAAGAGGATGAGACACCAGAAATGTGCACATACAGAGAAAGGCCATGTAAGAATTCAGTGAGAAGTCAACGTTGCTGGTCAAAGAAAAATGTCTCTTCGGAAACCAACTTTACCAGCACCTTAATCCTGGATGTCTGGCTTCTAGAATTGTGAGAAAATTCATTTCTGGTGTTTGAGTCAATTTCTCTGTGGTACTTTGCTACGGCAGCCCTAGCAGACTATTATACTGATAACTCCTGTCTTTGAATTATGATTTATATAATAGTTTGTTTCCATATTCTCTCCATTTTTTTCTAGCAATTGTTCTTTGCTCATGCTGTGGATTCTGTCATGAATAATGTGTCCCAGAATTATTAATCACTATCTAAAATGCTTTATGAATATACAGTTATTTTCTTAAACTGTTTGTTCAAATAATAGATTTAATGACTCCATTTCAAAGTTCTGAACAAATGTAAATTTCCCTTGTAATTCACTCTGGTTCAATTTCATGAAGGCTATTTGCCCGTCTTTAGGCTAAGTACAGTCATTCTCCCTTATCTGTGGAGGTACTCTCCAAGACCCCAGTGGAAGCCAAAAACTGAAGATAGTACCAAATCCTGTGTACACTATACTTTTTTCGTATACATACATACCTATGATGAAGTTTAATTTACAAATTAGGCACAGTAAGAGATTAGCAACAATAACTGACAATAAAATAGAATAATTATAATATAATGTAATACAAGTTGTGTGGATGTGATCTCTCTCAGAATATCTTACCGTACTCTACCCAAGCTTCTTCTTCTGAGGATATGAGATGATAAAATGCCTATGTGATGAGATGAATTGAGGTGAAGAACAGAAGCATTGTCACATTATATTAGGCTACTATTGATCTTGAACACAAGCACTATGGTATTGCAACAGTGGATCCTATAACCTAGATGTCTACTAACTTGCTAACAAGCAGGTAGTATATACAGTGTGAATATAGTCAACAAAGAGATGATTCACAGTTCAGGCTGGATGAAGCAGGGTGGTACAAGATTTTATCACATTACTCAGAATGGTGCACAATTTAAAACATAAAAATATTTATTTCTGGAGCTTTCCATTTAATGCTTTTGGATCACTGTTGACCATGGATAACTGAAACCAAGGAAAGCAAAACCTGTATAAGGGATGATGACGGTGGTTTGCTTGTGTGAGACTCACCTACAGTTCCTCTATACTACTAGTGCTGGAAAGTGGATGTGCTTCATAAGACACTGGGTTTCCTAAGCAGGCTTTGCCTACTGCATGCCTGGCCTGGGTAAAGGATTCATTTAGGATTAAGATGCTGATATTGCCTACTTCTGTCTCTCCTGAGTAAATTATAGAAGCCACAATGATATCTTGATTCTGTAGAAGAAAAAGTAATGACATTACTTTCCCAGAGGAAAGAAGTCAGTAAGTAGCAAAGACAGAGCCTAAAATCAGTTTACTTTCTTTAAAATGACCTTAATCTATAATTAAATAGCACTCCCCACTTTGAATAAATTTCTTTAGGTTTCCAGTTCTATTTGTGATATTAATATGAGGTACAAATCATTTTCTCAGAAGGACCGTAGGAAATATTAAGTAATCATTCTCTATGTCTACCAACTTTACTGGTCGTTCAAAAGTAATCGATAAGTTTACTCTATTATGATTACACAACAGAGCAATATGAGTGCTTAAGACACTTACAAGTCACTTGGAAAAAGATGAAACAAAATAGCAAAGGTTTGAAATGGAAAGATATTTGGTAAATTATGTAATATAGAATAATTACATAATAATCTATATTTTTAGCTCCAATGGACCACATTTTATTTCTTCTTGATTTCTTTCATGCAAACAAATCAACGTTTTTTGCAGTTTTGTTTTTTTTTTTTTGAGTCAGATCACTCTGCCACCCAGGCTGGAGCACACTCACAGCAACCACAGCCTCTATTTGCTGTGGTTAGGCGATCCTTCCATCTCAACCTTCCAAGTAGTTGGAACTACAGGCACGCACCACCATGCCCGGCTTATATTTTTTTATATTTTATTTTTTGATAATAGAGACGAGGTTACACCTATTTGCCCTGGCTGGTCTCAAACCCCTGGACTCAGGCAATCCTCTCATCGCAGCCTCCCAAAGTGCTGGGATTACAGGCTTGAGCCATCGCACCCAGCTAATCAACTTTTTAAAAACAAGTTCAAGAATATTTTCTCCTTCATCGTCTTGTATCTAATTTTTTGTTCATGGCATTATGCCTTGTTCTGCCAACCAAACTAGGAGTTTTTGAGTCATCTCTGACTTGCCCCTTATATTGTTCTCCTCTTCTACATGTGGGTGAGGAGGAACAAAGTAAATGCATCTCATCTCTTGCATACATATAAAATGACACAGTAGATGTTAACAGTTCATGCTAAGGAATATTACTTTAAAAATGTTTACTCATATACATGAATTATTATAGTAAGTTAAAAAAACTATCATTTGTGAATCTCTTTTTCCTTTTTTCTACCACAATTTTTATAAACCAATTCCCTTGCTTTTATCTTTTTATTCCTGTAGTGGATCTTCCTGCATTCTTTCTCTCTTGCCCTTGGCGATTCATCTTATGTACTATCGTCTAATTACTTTATTTAAAGCAAACATCCAATCATGTCAACTTTCTAAACTAAGCTAGTTCATCTGTAGCTAGAGTCCAAGGTGCATAGTAATGAGTGCTGAAAAGTTAGGTGTGGACACCTGGGGTTTTGATCAGGAATTGGTTGCCTACTCCAATTTCTATAAGGGTATCTCCTGTATTTTCTAAGATTCTCATAGTTTGAGGTTTTACGTTTAGGTCTTTGATCCATTTAGAGTTGACTTTTGTGTATGGTGATAGGTAGGGATCCTGTTTCAATCTTCTAATATGGCCAGTCAGTTTCCCGGAACCCTTTACTGAATAGACGCTTCTCTCCCCAGTGGTTGTTGGTGGAGGCTTTGTCAAAGATGAGTCGGTTGAGAAACTGATGTTTTGCTTCTGGAATCTCTATTCTGTTCCATTGATCTATGTGCCTGTTCCTATACGAATACCAGGTTGATTTGATTATTGCAGTCTTAGAGTTTAAAGACTGGAAGTGTGGTACCTCCCACTTTGTTTCTTTTGCTAAGGGTTATTTTGGCTATTCATGGTTGTTTAGGGTTCATATGAATTTCTGCATTGTAATTTCCAGGTCTGAGAAGAATGATGTTGGTAATTTAATGGGTATTGCATTGAATCTATAGATTGCCTTTGTTAGGACGGATATTTTAACAATGTTGATTTTTCCTATCCATGAGCATGAAGTATTTTTCCATTTGCGTCTTCTTGGATTTAAAAGATTTAGCAGTGTTTTGTGGTTTTTGCTGTAAATGTCTTTCACTTCTCTGGTTAGGAAGATGCCAATGTATTTCTTTCTTTCTTTTTTTTGTGGCTATTATTAACGGGATTGTGCTTTCTATTTGGTTCTCTGCCTATTTGTTGTTGATGTAAAAGAATGAAACATCTCTTGCAAATTTATTTTGTACCCTGAGACTTTGTCAAAGTCCTTCATCAGTGCAAGTGCGTTTTTGACAGATTCTCTTGGATTTTCGAGGTATAGAATCATATTATCAGCAAAGAGGGATAACTTCCTCTTTTCGTATTTGGATACCTCTGATTTCCTTCTCTTGTCTGATCACTCTAGCTAGGACTTCCAGCACAATATCGAACAGGAGGGGTGAGAGTGGGCAGCCTTGTCTTGTTCCGAGTAACAGGAGAAATGTTTCCAGTTTCTGTCCATCTACCAATATGCTGACTATGGGTTTATTGTAGATGGCGCTTACTATTTTGAGGTATATTTCTTCTATGCCTTGGTGTTCAAGGGTTTTTAATCAAGAAGCAATGCTGGATTTTATCAAAGGCTTTTTCTGCATCTAGTGATACAATCATGTAGTTCTTGTTTTTACATCTGTTGATGTAGTTAATTACTTTTATGGTCTTGTGGACACTGAAACAGCCCATGCCATAAGAGATACAATAAACAAGTGGGACCTCATTAAACTATAAAGTTTCTACAAAGCAAAAGAAACCATCAAGAGAGCAGAGAGACAGCCCATACAATGGGAGAAAAAATATTTGCCAACTATATATCTGACAAGGGCCTAGCATCTAGGTTCTACAAGGAACTCAAATATACCAGAAGGAAAAAAGACAAACAGTCCCTTTTAAAAGTGGGCAAAAGACATGAATAGATGCATCACAAAAGAAGATGTAAGGGCATCCAATAGACACATGCAAAAGTGTTCAGTCTCACTAATCATCAGAGAAATGCAAATCAAAACCACACTGAGATACCACCTAAACCTAGTAAGAATGGCCATCATTAATAAAACAAACAACAACTGATGATGGCGAAGATGTGGTAAAAAGGGAACACTTATACACTGCTGGTGAGAATGCAAAGTAGTTCAACCTCTGTGGAAAACAGTGTGACAGTATCTAAAAGAACTAAAATTTGACCTTCTATTTGACTCAGCAATCCCCCTCCTTGGAATATACACAGAGGAACTCAAAGCATTCTACCAAAAAGATACCTACACACACATGTTTATTGTAGCACTAGTCACAATAGCAAAAACACGGACCCAACCATGCTGCCCATGGAAATTGTACTGGATAAAAAAATATGGCACATATACACAATGGAATATTATACAGCTATAAAGAAGTACAAGCATATGAACTTCACAGCAACTTGGGTAGATTTACAGACGATAATACTCAGTGAACTATCACAGAAACAAAGAGCAGAGTACCACATTCTCATAAATAAGTGAACCCTGAACATTTACCATAATACTCTAAGAAAGAGATTAACAGTAGTAGGATACTGCTAGGGTCAGGGGGAACACAACATCAATGAGGGGGCCAGATCTCAAACCAGGCAAAGTTGGGACCAAAGGGGGGCCCCAAATTTACCTATATGATGTCGATTTATATACCTAATCCTGAATTGTACCCAAATCTTTAAAATAAAATAAATTTTTTTCAAAAGAGAAAAGTTAGGTGTGATCAGTGGTACAAATGGTCTTGAAATGTACACTATTAAATGAGATAACAGTTAACTTTTTAAAATTTAAAAGTCTCAATGTAATTCATGCTTTGGAAAGAAAACTTGGTTCTACATTATTATTTTTTTTTAATGTCTTGCTTTTTGACTCAGGGCTTACCTTATTCTAACTGGTTTCTTCTGGAATTGTCACTTGCTGTAATATTGGTTCTTAGCCTTGGATGGCTACACCGTGGAATAATGAGGAGAAAAATACTAAGAAATGTGTCCTATCTTGAGAGATACTGATGCATAGCCTATGCACTGAAATTTTTAAAAAGTTCCTTGTATGATTTTAATGTGCATCCAAAGCTGAAAACTGCTGCATCAAAGAAATGCTATTTTCCTTTTCATCAAGCTATATTCTTAAATTCTTACATAAATTTTACTTAGATGATTTTCTTTAAAGCAATCATCCAAATTTTAAGCACTTACACTTTTTGCCAATTATTCATATTTTAAAATATGTACTTCTTAACTCATTGGTACAATGTAGATTTTCTTTTTCTTTGGGAAGAGGTAGGCACAATTCTTATTTTTTCCAGACAAACTTGCTGCATAAATTATCTGAGCAGTATCTAGAACTATGCTGGTCAGTATAGATAGCAGGCACTAACTCCATTGACTTCAGTTTTCTCTTAAGCTTTTTAAGTTGATTATCTCAAAACAATGCTTGGTCTAGATTTTGCATGTCTCTTGGATGGAATATTATTCCCTGCTTATTAGCTATAGGAATAGCAACAATGCAATAGCATATAATTCTTTTTTAAAAGTTGGCACTTTCTGCCGGGCTTGGCGGCTCAGCCTGTAATCCCAGCACTTTGGGAGGCCGAGGTGAGTGGACTGCCTGAGCCCGAGGGTTTGAGGCCTGCCCGGGCAACTTGGCAAGACCTCATCTCTACAATAAATCAAAAAAAAAAAAAAAAAAAAAATCAGCCGGACGTGGTAGCCTGTAATTCTGGCTACTCGGAAGACTGAGGCGGAAGGATCTCAGGATCCCAGCAGGTTGAGGCTGCGGTGGCCAGGAGTGTGCCATCGCATTCCAGTCTAGGTGACAATGAGACTCCAACTCAAAAAAAAAAGTTGGCACTTTCTATTAAAATTTAAATGCATAGACTCTGGAGCAATAATTCTATGTCTAGGAATATATTCTGAGTGAAGCCTTTAAATGGAAACAAAAGTAGATTTTACACTGGTGTTCTTTGCTATTTAATTCATTAGTTATATGTTATTGAACATGTACAATATGTCAGGAATGATACTAGGCACTGGGAATAAAATGATGAGCAAAATAGCTCAACACATGCCATCATGGAGAATACAAATATTCACACAGATGGCTAGATATAAACTGTGAAGGGAGTATGAAAATAAATACAGGGTGTGTTGAGAGAATGATGGTGGAGTGCTTATACAAAGGTATTCTAAGGTGAATATTAAGAACATACATTTAGGCTATTATGTCAGTGATAAATAGGACTATTATTGGAGCTGAGATTAAGGAACAAACATTATGAACTAAATGAATGAAATCTAGTTTGTGAGATCAGAGACATATTTTCTAAGGAAGTGATATTTTATCTGAGATGTGAAAAAAAGGGTATGTAAGGAAAATTAAAAAAAAAAATTCCCTACAATGGAAGTTATATGTACAAAGGCTTGGGCAAGAACCAATTGAGGAATTAAAATAAGGCTATTGTGGCTTAAGAATAGCATTTCAAACTCTGGCAGAAATGCTTAAATATGATTAATGAAGAAAATGAAATTATATGCAATCTTATAAAATGCAAATCTTGGGAGAGGGACTAATCATATACATTTTAGACATGAAAGAACTGAGCTTCAGATAAAGGCATGACTGCCCAAGGTAACCAGGTGCTCTGCCTTCAAACTATTTTCAAGAAAACATGAAGCTGAAACTTGATTTCCCAACCCAACTTCATTTTCTTTCTTTTTTATTCTATTATTGCTTTCATTTCTCAGAGAAATGATATAGTAGAGAAGGAAGGTAGGTGATAAGTAAGGTGGGTTCCCTTCTATATCCCCGTCTTTTATTTTTCTTTTAAAGATGTGGCATACAATTTAGGAATAGGTATACAAACGTTGATTATGCAGGTACCCTTGTTGATGAGGTGTACCCCTCCCTCCCGTAACAGTGTCAATCCTCATTCTCCTCACAGGCCCAAAGGTCTTCCTCTCCTTTTTAATCTTCCTGCATTCCTGTGGCTGGAGGAATTGCAGACACTCTGCCGACCTCGTCCCCAAACATGTATGACATACAATATGTGTAGAATATGTACAGTATGAAATTCTATAAAAAATAGATAAATGATATTTTGGTAGCTGAAAATGTATCTTAATATAATGCTTAAATTTTGAAGAAAGCAATTATAATACAATAGCATTTGTTTATGTGTATGATGAGGGGAGATAAATTATTTGAAAGGCCAGCATATTCATAAAAAATATTTTTCTATTTTAATGTTATTTTTAAAGACTTGCTTTATCTTACTCTTTTACCTGATCCACTGGGCATTTTTTTTTTTTTAATGTTTGACAATTGTCGATTAACTATTAGAAATCTGGCCTAAAATGTGATTCAAAGGTATATGATTTAGGCACCTATTCCAGAGTTTTGATGTTTAAATTACAGTATTAGCCAGGCTCCATGGCTCAGCCTGTAATCCCGTGCCTTTGGGAGGCTGAGGTGAGTGGATTGCCTGAGCCCGCGGGTTCGAGACTCACCTGGGCAGCGAGACCTCATCTCTACAATAAATCAAAAAATCAGCCGGGCGTGGTAGTGCATGCCTGTAATTCCGGTTACTCGGAAGGCTGAGGCGGAAGGATCGCCGGAGCCCAGCAGGTCGAGGCTGTGGTGGCCGGGACCGGCCAACTGCACTCCAGTCTGGGCGACAGAGTGAGACTCCAACTCAAAAAAAAAAAAAAATACAGGACTAATGTTTATAAGATGTTGACTCATTTCTAGTGTCCCTTCTCATTCCTTTTTTAACCTAGAAGATAAAACAAAAACTATACTTTCATAAAATATGACTGGGCATCATCCAATCCTACATCATTACATTTGAAACATTTAACAAAGCAGATGACAGAAGAAGAAGGTTTGAGGGACAAGTAATACAATATGTTAGGGAAAAAAATGAATTTTATGGTAGAGTACTGTATATATCAGTAAAGTAAGACAATTTCACTATACACCAAATAGTTTATTGTTTTGTTCTTTTTTATCCTGGATTGAGTGAGTCATTACAGCAAGGACAATGAGAAGCTGGATTTTCAATGAGATATGTTCCATGAGACTGAATTTGAGATTCTTATTCAAATCAGTTTGTGATACTGTGTGAAATCCAAAGAGTGAGTAAAAACGGATTCTCAAAGACATGCATATGACCTCAGAGTCAAGGTGGAGTCTGAATTTGTGCTAAAAAGAGGGGTAGGGCAAGAGTTTATAACAATTTGGGGATAGATAACACAAAATCAATATAGAAAGATTAGGTCATAGCAAACAATTTGTGAATATTCAGCCTATGAAAAGAATATCCATAACACAAGCTCTAGACTATTCTTTAGTGTTTGTGAGAAACATTGCAACAGCTAGGGTGTGTAAGTAAATCAAAGCTTAAGTGTAATATAGTCACTAACACACAGATAGTAGCTTAAGTCACTGTATGGGATAGGCAGGGAAAGTGCCACTGAAGAAAAGGTCTAGTATTCATCTTGGTCATTCACTTATTTCTTATTCAACAATTATTTATAAGCATCTGTTGCTGCATAGAATTATTGCCCTATCTATCAGAGATATAGCAGTAAAGTAATGTAAAATTACTTAGCTGTATGGAACTCATGATCTAATAGACTCTAGAATACTAAAGCAAAGACAAATTTAAAGCATAAACTAGCAAATAAATTTAAAAAGGAGCTACTAGAGAGTAGTGAGTAAATTCATAAAACAATGTGGTATCTGAGAGAGAGAAAGGAACAAAGAATTATTAAGAATAATGTAGTCACTGGGATCTAATACTAACTAGATTTAACTGAAAAAAAATGTCTTATGAATTGCTTCCCTGTAGTTCTTGCGCCCTAGTGCTAAGTGTCATTCCAGTGAATACGCACAAAATAATTATCATGCAATGCAGAGAGTGATATATACCACAAATAGGATAAACAACAGGTAGGTTCAGAGGGAGGATAAACATAGGTTTGAGAAAACATGCCTACACTCTGGATGCAAAGCTAAGACATATCGTCTATGAATGTATCCATAACACAAGACTGAGAGAGCCAATTTTTTTTGTAAACGGGTTTTGATTATAATGTCTAGACCCTGGAACACTCAGAGTTATGCCATTCTAAAATGATATCCAAATAGCTCTGTGGTTGTCTTGACTATAAGAATTTGGAAAAACAGCCAAAAATGTGCACTGAATATTTTATTGCATACTTATTCACCCTTCAAAGGAACAGAGTGTTTATTTTAAGGTAGTTGCGGGTAAGCAAACATAAATATTCAGCATGATTCTAAAGGACAGTAAGATGTAAAATCTACAAAATTCAAACCACGAAGAATATGTTCAGAAGGCTTCTGTTGATGAACTGTTTTCTCCAGTATATCTGTAATTTCCAAGCATCAAGAAGTATCTGAGAAACTGTGTAAAAATATTGGTATATTACAAAGAATCTGGTAATCTTTCTGATTCACTTTTTCTTCATTATTTAAAAAAAATTCAACCTGTATTGAATGGTGTCAGTATTATTCCACAGCTAGTTAGACCCCATGAGCAAAGCATGGTAAACAGGTTCTTTTCTCAGCAAACATGCATCCCAGTGAGCCATTATTTTTGTAGTGAAATCGTCTTTCCTGTACTTATATGTCTCAGTATATGACAGTTTGAGTGTGTATTGTTGAGATTTACTTGATAGGGTGTTGTCCCATTTTTATTTCCTATTTTTTTCTTTTCTTTTCTACAGATAATATAAATCAAAATCTTAGTGCCATAAAATCTAATTGTACGTTTTGCAATTCTGTATCATTATAAGAGAGTGCTAAACATGAACAAGGTTTTATGTATTTAAATAGTTTACTTGGCTCTTCTGTAAGATAATACAAATGACAATCCTCCTAGAAAGCCACACATGGCAGATTTTCATGGTACTATTATATCAGTTTAGGTGCTATATATGAAACCTGATGAGCCTAGTAATAACTTTATAAGGCAGGGTTATCAAAAGAGTGCCGATTTCAGCAGGAAAGAGAGTCATCCCCAACTGGCAATCTCTGTAGACTGCCAAATTACCCAAAATCCTATTCTACAAAGCAGTAATCTTTAGTGTACCAATAAAAAGTAACTATTTTTGGGATAGCTATTGTGCTTGTAATTGAACACTCAGAAAGTAATTTGCATAATATTGCAAGGGACCACAGAAAAGATGCCAATAAAAAAGGTAATTTAAGATGACTGGAAAGCCATTTGCCCCCATGTTACTTTGTCTCCATTTACTCTCCACTCAACACTTAAGTACCTAGTATGTGCCTGACAAGTAACAGTCATGAAGAATAAAGATGTAAAAGAAACGTCCTATACCCAAAAGGAATCTATATATTTTAGTGCTGAGGCTAGTAAACAGGCAGTATGACTAGTGCTTGATATTTCTCATTATAAAGATATATATCAAGAATATTTTGTTAGGGGCTTGGGAACTTGGGAGTTATGAATCAAAAAAATGACTCAGATGAGATGCCATTTGATGAGTTGAAAACAAAGATGGTATACTGGAGAAAAAGAACATTCTACATAGAGGATGTCATTTGAAATGCACAGAAAATGAAGAGCCAGGTGTATTTTGGACATAGGTAAGTTACGTTGACTAAGTATGGGGAGAAATGAAAAAAATAAAATAAAATAAATGCAGATTGAAAAGTTGGAGGACCAGTTAATAACACATTTTTTATGCCATGTTAAACACTTTAGATTTAATGCTGAAGACAATTAGAATCCACTTAAAATTTATGCTAGAAGATGCTTGAATCTCATCTGCATTTTAAACAGTTCACTGTGGTGTATGTTTTACAAGAGAGGCAAAAACCAAGACCTTTTAGAAGACTTTTGCAATAATTGAAATGAGTTACGATATGGAACAAAATTAAATTAAAGGAGTGGGAAGGAGGAAAAAGAATGAATTATGAGATGTTGATAAAGCATAATTGACACGACCTTACTGGAAGAAAAGGAAGAGTAAAAAACCAAATGTTAAATTTGGAAAAACTGACATGCTTTTCAGTAAAAATTCAGGTTCTATCTGCAATGTGATACATGATTTTAACTCTGTTAAATTTAATAAAATAGACTGCTTAGATTTATTTTATTTAAACACGTTCAAGCAAGTTTTTTCATCAATCATTTTTTAGCAAGACATATATGTAATACTATGTTTCACAAGAAGCTAAGTTTTTATTTAGTTTTTATCTGTGAAGCTTTATTGAGAGAAGTAACAAGTCAAATTTTCAATGTAAGATCAGCAATCTTCAGTGTGGCTTCAGTTTGTCTTTTTTACTTACGGCTGCCCATCTCCTGCTTCCAGAAACTAAGTTTTTATGAATGCTGGGCCTGATTTTATTCATATTTTTCTATTGCAAGGATAAGATATGTAAATTTCTACAAGATTTTCAGCTCAGAGCCTGGCACATGCTGTTTTTAAAAATATATGATTTATCTTTTTTATTTATATACTTATGGGGTACAAGCTAATGATATTAGATTTTAAAGGAATAAATGCAAATTTTAAAATAACAGAGTAAGTTTCACATGCGTTTTATCTGATCACATATCTGAAATAGTTAAATAAAATTTTATAAACACATTCTAGATCCAAACTTTCCATTTAACTACCTGATGAACTTTTGAAAATTTCCTGATATTTTGTCGTTGGAGATGGTAATATTTAACATATGTTAAATAAGAACATTAACTTGTTGATTCATCTTACTCTGACTTATGAACATTTTGGAACAATTATTTTTAGTCATATAGCTTTCCTATGCTTAAATTGACTTCAGGGGGTAAATTACACTAAATGAAGCTAAGTTTTTAGCCTAAAAAAAAAAAAATCACATGGGACTATAAAATGATAGATTACATCAAATCTATGCTAGAGATGAAACAATCTTGGTAGAACAAAGAATGAGAGGTTGTTGGAATCAGACAGTTCTGCAATTCTGTGTTCAATTTCAGGTCACAGAATGACATCTTTGCCTCCCTATAGATACTTGAAGTAAAATATAATCAGTTAACTTATGTTGACTTTATTCTGACTTCATAAAACTAAATTTTGGAGGATAATCATTATTTATACTCCTTGTGGTTTTTAATTTTTTATTAGTGTGTTCACTGTTCACCTATTCATTCTTTAATTGATTCAATCAATAAATGTGTATTGAGCCTGAGTCTGACGTAAATGTGTACAATGTGACAATAATAAGAATGTACACATACATGTTATCTGTACCCTCAGGAAGTTGATCACTTAATTTAATGTTTATTAAGTTATCTGTGGTAAATGAACTTTTATTTTACTTTATTTTCAGTCTATTGATAACATACTTTTATAGAACACCATAAAAAGATATGACTAAGCCAGGCTCGGTGGCTCAGCCTGTAATCCCGCACTTTAGGAGGCTAAGGTGAGTGGATTGCCTGAGCCTGCGGGTTTGAGACCTGCCTGGGCAACTTGGTGAGATCTCATCTCTACAATAAATCAAAAAATCAGCCGGGCATGGTAGTGCATGTCTGTAATTCCAGCTACTCAGAAGGCTGAGGTGGAAGGATCACTGGAGCCTAGCAGGTCGAGGCTGCAGTGGCTGGAGCGGCCACGGCACTCCAGTCTAGGCAACAGAGTGAGACTCCAACTCAAAAAAAAAGATATGACTAGAAAAATGACCTGGTGAAAAGAACTTCAAATTATAGACCTCATTTTTCTATTATCATATTTTAATACATACAAAATTAATTTCAATAATTATTATTGAGGCAAACATAAGAAAAAGGAAAAGAATTATAAAAATCAATTGTTCACTGAAGTATATATAAGTAATTAATATAGAGACTATTCCATTTACATATCTCAGTTGCTATACAATCATATCTGAGTATAAATTTTATGTAGTGTGCTTCTGTTAGATATGTTTACAGAAATAGAAAAAATATATATTTAAATGTAATTTCATCTAACTAAACATATTCTCTCTTCTTTTTCAAAATGAGATGCGTGATCTATATTTTCAATACTAATTTCTTATTCTTCATTAATTAAGCTTATATAATTATGACTAGTTTAATCATTTTTATGGAGGTAATATATTCAAGTCCTATTAATCTCCCACAAATGGATTTTTTTTTGTATGATCAACAGTTATTTATGTTGTATCTAATTCAGTAAGTGAGGATTTATAATAGAATTTGAATCTAGTTTGGGGAGTTATTTTTAAGTTGGGAACCTCTTACCCTTCTTAGAAAGAAACTGGGATGCAGGGCTGGTTCAATACCTGCAGGACCATAAATGAAATGAACTACATCAACGGATGTATAAACAAAAGCCACATGAGTATATCATTAGACACAGAAAAAGCTTTTGATAAACCCCAGCACCCCTTCTTGATAAAAATCCTCAAACATCTAGGCATAGATGGAACGTACCTCAAAATAGTAAGAGCCAGCTACAAGAAACCCTCAGTCAACATATTACTAAACAGACAAAAACTGGAACCATTTCCCTTGAAAACTGGAACAAGACAAGGATGCCCACTCTCACCCCTCCTGTTCAACATAGTTTTGGAAGTCTTAGCTAAAGCAATCAGACAAGAGAAGGAGATCGGGGTATCCAAATAGGAAAAGAGGAAGTCAAGTTATCCCTCTTTGCAGATGACATAATTCTATATCTCAAAAACCTAAGATAATCTGTCAAAAAACTCCTTGCCCTGATAAAGAACGTTGGCAAAATCTCAGGATCTAAAATAAATGTGCAAAAGACAATCACATTCCTATACACCAACAGTAAACAAACAGAAAACCAAATAAAAAGCACAATCCCACTCATAATAGCAACAAAAAAAATGAAATACCTTGGTATCTTTCTAATGAGAGATGTGAAAGATCTTTACAACAAAAACAACAAAACACGACTTAAAAAAATCACACACAAACAAATGGAAATATATTCCATGCTCATGAATTGGAAAGATCAACATTGCTAAGATGTCCATTATACCCAAGGCAATCTACAGATTTAAAGGAATACCCATTAAATTACCAGCAGCATTCTTCTCAGACCTGGGAACAACAATACAGAAATTCTTCTGGAAACATAAAGAACCATGAACAACCAAAACAATCTTCAGAAAAAAAAAAAAAAAAAAAAATTGGGAGGTATCATGCTGTCAGAATTTAAGCTTTATTACAAAGCTACAATTATCAAAACAGCTTGGTTGGTATAAGAACAGGCATATAAACCAATGGAACAGGATAGAGATTCCAGAAACAAAACATCAATCTCTTCAACTAATTCATCTACAACAAAGCCTCCACTACCAACCACGGGATTGGAGAACCTATTCAGTAAATGGTGCAGTTAAAACTGGCTGAACACATGCAGAAGATTGAAACAAGACACTATACACAAAATCAACTCTAAATGAATGAAAGACCTAAATGTAAAACTTCAAATTGTAAGAACCTTAGAAAATGCAGGAAATAGCCTTATGAAAATTGGAACTGGCAACCAATTCCTGATCAAAACCCCAAGCGCCCATACCATAAGAGATAAGGTAGACAAGTGGAACCTCATCAAACTGACAAGCTTCTGCAAAGGCAAAGAAACCATCGAGAGAGCAGGGAGACAGCCACAGACCAGGAAAAAATATTTACCAGCTGTATATATGACAAACGCCTAACATCTGGGATCTACAAGGAACTCAAAGGTGCCAAAGAGGAAAAAAACAAACAACCCCATTACAAAGTGAGCAAAGGATATGAATAGACACTTCTCAAAAGAAAGACATACAAGCAGCCAACAGAGACATGGAAAGATGCTCAACCTCACTAATCATCAAAGAAATGCAAATTAAACCCACACTGAGATACCACCTAACTCCAGTCAGAATGATCATTGTTAATAACTCAAAAAACAACAGATGCTGCAGTGGATGCGGGGAAAAGGAAACACTTCTACACTGTTGGTGGGAGTGTTAACTAGTACAACCTCTGTGTAAAACAGTTTGGCGATTCCTAAAAGCTCTAACAATTGACCTTCCAAACAACCCCGTAATCCCCATATTGGGTATATACCTGGAGAAACTCAAACCACTCTATGAAAAAGATACCTGCACATGCATGTTTATTGCAGCATTATTCACAATAGCCAAAACATGGAACCAATCATGCTGCCCATCAAAAGAGAACTAGATATAAAAAATGTGGCATATATACATGATGTATGCAGCCATAAAGGACAAAATTATGAACTCTGCAGCAACTTGGATAGACAGAGTCTATAATACTGAGTGATCTATCACAGAAACACAGAACCAAGTATCACATGTCCTCACTCATAAGCATACCTTGATCAATTATCATAGTACTTTAAGAAAAGCATTGGAGTAGTGGGAAACTGCCAGGGGAGGGAGGTACAATTCATCAACAAGGGTCCCTGCATAATGAATATTTGTTTACCTAACCCTGAATTGTAACCCGTATCTTTAAAATAAAAAGTTTAAAAAAAGGAGAAATCAGTAGAGTTATCAATGAGGTAAAGAAAGCTTAGAGATTGCCTTGTGTTTTGGTTTGTTTATTTGTGTCAGTACTTTTCCACTTTTCTCAATCAATTATGTTGCCACAAAGAACCCCTGAGATGGTAACTCTCAAGAGAGATTAAGAACAGCCTTCTTCCAAGCAGGCAAAGGCTTCATTAAAAACCTGGGGATTCTAGAGCTGGACTCGGTGGCTTAGCCCATAATCCTGCCCTTTTGGAGGCTGAGGTGAGTGGATTGCCTGAGCCCATGGGTTCGAGACCCGCCTGGGCAACTTGGCGTCTCTCTCATCTCTACAATAAATCAAAATATTAGCCGGGCATGGTAGTGCGCACCTGTAGTTCCAGCTACTTGGAAGGCTGAGG
>NW_007029960.1:172680-245014 GCF_000164805.1 Carlito syrichta | reverse complement strand
TCCCCGCCACCGCAGCCTCGACCTGCTGGGCTCCTGCGATTCTTCCGCCTCAGCCTTCCAAGTAGCTGGAATTACAGGCGTGCGCTACCGTGCCCGGCTAATTTTTTTGATTTATTGTAGAGATGAGGTCTTGCCAAATTGCCCAGGCGGGTCACGAACCCGCGGGCTCAGGCAATCCACTCACCTCGGCCTCCAAAGGCGCGGGATTACAGGCTGAGCCACCGAGCCCGGCTGGGTATTCTAATAGAAGCTCACAGACACTTTATCTGGGTATGGCAGAGTTCTCCAGGATAAAAATTCCAAACACAGTGGCCATGGATTGCATTATTTAAAGGACTCGAGATACCTGCAGGAAGACAAAGTTCTTCTCTACTTGTTCATCAATCACCTTGTTCATCAATCAGATGTTTCTGGTCCAAGACTTCTTGTTTTTAAGGTTGAGGGAGAGTAAAGGGCTGCATGTCTTAGGGCTGTGATGAGACCTTTAGGAGACAGAATTGAAAGATAAGCTTTATCACAGGCCAGAAAAACAGAGGCAATGCCTTCATATCAGGTCTACATTTATTGAGACCCTAATATGTATAGGTTCTGGGTTAGGCAGAAACTCAAGCTATGTTTGTCTTCACTAAGTGGGAGAAGAAATGATTTTCTACATATTGTTCCCATTATAAAAATACAGTCAAGCAAAGTTGATAGATATCAAGAAGTAGAAGAAAATATTCCATAATCTCCCAATCTCAAAAAAATTACTCTTGTCACTTTATTTCTTTTCAGGCTGTGCTGTGTACATTTTTATCCTATTCAAATTATAAATACTTTAAAATATATATATATGAGAAAATACATTTTATAATAATTACTGCTCTTTTAATATAAATGTTTTGTAAACATCATTTTATTGTCTGATATTCTCAACTAGGTATATTGCACCATTTTAATTTAATCATATTCTTTATATATGAACATGCCTTCCATTTTTTGATTGTGTAAGACATTGCTTACTAACTTCTCTCACAACTGTATTAATCATAAGTTGTCTTAGTTCAAAAAGCATAAAACTATTCCTTTTAGATTATTTTCTAATTTTGGCCCTGTTCTTCTCTATGCCATTAAAGTCATCCACTCACATGTCAAAATATGTTGCTAGGGTAACATGAGAAAAATAACAGGCACAAAGAAAGAGAAGCTCTCTTTTCGCTTTCTCCAACTTTCTAGTATTTCTCTAATACCTCCTATTGACAGAATCTTAAAGAAACCAGAGAGAATGCAATTTATAGAATTTCAGCCTCGACATCATAAGAAGAGAGTATTGTAGAAGAGTGGATTTATGCCTGAAACATTTTCTAACCAGGGTACTAATGAATCTAGCAATATTCTTCCACCTCCATTAGACATTTGAATTTGTTTCCACGTGAATGCCTTTAATGTCTTCTTTTTCTTATTAATATGAAAACATTTTTGAAATCTCAGTCCTTTGGTATGTGCACGCATGTGTTTGTTTCTGTGTGTGCATATATATGTATGTATATGAATGTGAATATATTGTATCTATCTAAATATCTGTATAGCTATATAGAGAGACACAGATACAAAGTGTTCTTCCTTAGAGTTTTAAGATTCTATATTCTTACTGTGTTCCTCCTACTCTGGCTTTACTTTCTGAGTTGCACATTCTGTTTTGTGCTCACCACACTGCCATGTAAATGTTAAGGATCCTCAGAACTCAGTACTAATATTTTTCTTTGTTTTCTACACACATGCATAAACTAGTCATCTAATTCATTTTCACGGTTTTAAAATGAGTCTTCACGTTAATATCTTCCAAGTATCTATTTCCAACCTGAACACCATTCTTAAATTTTAGAGTCACGGATCTAGCCGTCTACTTGACACTTTCATTTGATATGTAATAAGCATCTCAACAGTAGGATATTCAAGACTAAAATCTCCCCAGAGAAAATAACTAGTCAACTAGTCCTTCTGTTTTATTTTTCTCCATTTCAATAATAGTAACTCCAGATTTCTAGCTTCTGAAGCCAAAAATCATGTAGTCACTCTTGATTCCTCTCTTCCTCTCACATCCTGTAGTACATCTGAGCATAACTGATATTAAACAATTTAGTATTCTCATTTACGATCTTGATAAAGTTTTCTGTTTTAAGAACAAATATAATCTACTAAAATTAAACTGAGAATTTTTATTAATATCCTTGAATTGTCAAATAAACTTTGCTTGATATGATTCGTTATTTTTTAACATACCACTGAATTCATCTGGATGATATTTTTACTTATCGTCTTGCATCTATAGAGTTTTATCCATATTTTCATTTCCTATGTTTTTCTTACCCAGGTCTGGAATCAGCATTTTCCTCATTTCAAAAAATAAGTTAGATTGACTTTCATTTCCTACAAGTGACATTTTTTAAAAAGATTTTTAAAACACATTTGCTGTGCTATTTTCTAAAAATCTTCTCATTTTGCCATTTTTAAAGAAATGGGATAGGTCAAAACTTACATAAATAATTAGAAAAAAATGCATGTTGAGAGAGACCCTAGACAGGAGAAAGAAAGCTCATAGTTATTGGAGATACCTTGAATCTTATTTTATTTTAACTGTATTTTATTTTGAATTTAACCTAAATTTATCTTCCTCTTTAACTACTAAGGTGCATATACAGATGTAACTTAAATATTTTCAAAATCAATAATAACAAATAATTTTTAGCATATAGTTTTATCAAAAGTCTTAATATTTGCCTACCTGAGATTAGCAATTCATATCATGGATTTCCACCATGGGATTTATTCAGCAACATAGGTGGAGATTTTCCTGTGTTCCAGACATTGTGATAATTATCAGCAATAATGTAAGTTTTCTACACTCAGAAAGTCCCATCATCTGGAAGAAAAAAAATTATTCAAGTACTATGTGAAAATATTCTATGGAAATATATGCAAGTTCCTGTAAGCACGTAGAATAGAAACATGAATAAAATTAAGGGATTCCAACAAAAATACCCTACCATGATTTTAGGTCCTCTGGGGCGGGGGGGGGAGGAACCAGAGATTAATGGGTTTTCCACCTCAGTCCAAGTAAAAAAAAACATCGTCTTGTATCAACCCTGTGTGACCTGGACAATTCCTCATCATTGTGAGCATTGCCACCATCACTCTCACTTCCTTGCTTCATCCTCCTGCTCTCTCATCTCTGGACACACTACCTCTTTTTCACTCCTGGAACATACCATGCATGCTCCCTCTGAGGCATATGGCACTTGCTGTTCCCAATATGTGGAATGCTATCCTGCTAGCTATTCATATTGCTCGAGGCTTCAAATTTTGTAAGTATTGACTAAAGCACTACCTTCCCAGGGGAAACTTTTCTATATAACATGTGAATCTCAAGGGTATCTGCCCAATGAATATTTGTATACCTAACCCTGAATTGTACCCCACGATTTAAAAATAAAAATTAAAAAAAGTGAACACCCCACCCCTCACCTTAGCAATTCTTATATTCCTTTCCTATTTTAATTTTTCTCTTTAATATGTATTTCATTCTACTATATTTTGAATATCATTTATTTATCTTGTTCTTGTTCTGTCTGCCTACTGTAATGTAAGACCTATGGGGTCGTGAATGTGATGATTTTGCTCTTTAATAAATTATGTCTGAGCTGGGTATAGTGGCTCACATTGTAATCTCAGCACTTTGGGATGTGGAGGTGAGAGAATTGCCTGAGCCCATAGGTTTGAGACCAGCCTGGGCAACTTGGCAAGATCTTGTCTCTACAATAAATCAAGAACTTAGCCGGGCTGATGGTGCACGCCTGTAATTCCAGCTACTTGGAAGATTGAGATGGAAGGATGACCTGAGGCCAGCTAGTCGAGACTGTGGTGGCCTTGAATGTGCCACTGCACTCCAGAGTGACACTCCAACTAAAACAAAGTAATATATATCTGAATACATGGTAAATGTACACTTTTCCTTCTGCTTGACTGACTTGCAGTTACAATTCTGTAACTGGAGACATTACCTCTTAAAAATACAATAGTTTGCCATGGAACTTATAAAACATCATGTTCTTCAGTCCACTTTCCTGCAGGATGACCTGTGCGAGGTTCAGTGCACATCTCCATGCTTTCATTTCATGTTTACCATTCACGTTAAATCAGTTTTCTCAGTTCAGTTTCCTCACTTTCCCTTTTGGTGTGGACTGCAGGGAAATCAATATAATAAGCATGTACCATTTTGGTATAGCGCCCTTCTGTCTTGGGTTCTAGTCTTATTATCAATTAATAGGTTACAGGTTGGAAAACTGTCTCAGTTCCAGAAACTGGCCAAATCATGACATTATTGCTGCTCTCAGTCCCCTGATCATCCATCTTGACTTTGTTAATTATACAGATAGAACAGTATTCCTCTTGGTTGCCCATCTGCTCTGTTTCTATGGAATTTACAGTCTATTAGTTATCTCTGTAATTCTCTGAAAATCAGACTTCTTTGACTTCCATTTCAACCCTGTCACTCGTTCCAATAATTGCACCCATTTTGCTTCTGACAACTAACTGTTTCCATCCTTCTTTTATTGTTTTGGATCCTAAACTATCCATTTCCATAGGTGAGTCCAGTCTTATGACAGCATCATCTACATCATTTCTATCTTACAGAGAAGACCACTACACAGTTTCTTCCTGAACAGGGTATCCCTCTTAGAAATAGATTTCTTGTTTTATAGCAAATGGTGTATTTTCCAGACCGTTCTGAGAAACATAATTATCTAATTGGTTTTCTAGCTGTATCCAGAAAATCCACACGCATGTGCCGCCTCTTTGAGACTTTAGTTTACTATTTTCCAGCTACCATGTTCTGGCACATTTACTTGATTTGTGTTGACAATTACCCTTTCTATGCAATGATGAATTATTACTATACTGTAGCACGTTTATACCATCTTTTAGGGTTTTGTCAGGGTGTTAAATTCTGTATTCCAGGAGAATGATTCCATGTTTATAAATTCTTCTTTATTGAACTATGTATTTTACCTCTAAACCCTTAGGAGTACATGCATATATTTCCTAGTACATATTAGCTAGGGCTTGTTGCTGCTACCTATTACTTAGGCCTTTGAAATATAGCCCTTTTCCTAGGCTAGCAGTCTCAGCCCATTCCCATGTGGATTATTCTTGGACTTAATTCTAGCAATTGTTCCAGTGGCCAGGAAAAGGGATGGGACAAATCCTGGAGAGGAGGCACAAGCATTAATGCAGAGAAAAGGTCTCTACATGTTCTCTAAGCATTGGAGTAGTTCTCGTCCTTAATAAGGAAGAGTTGAGTACTTCTATATGCTCAGGGAGCTTGACTGATGTGAAGATTTATTTATAATATTTATCTATATACAATGTTAGAGCCCATTCTTATCAACCAATAAGAATGGACCTGATCTCAGTACAGCAGACCTGCCTATGCTGATGTGTAGATATTCTTTAGAATCTAGCTACTTTTATAAGTCCTAGGTGTGGTCTTTTCTTGCCCTACTGAGAGAGAAGATAGCTAGAGAAAGTCTAGGCAGGCACATAGGGTTTAGGGTGTGGCTCCTGCTAACAATGTAGTGAACTTCCGGTTGATATACTCACTTTGGTAAACAAGCTTCCTACAAGTCTCTCAAGTTAGAACTTAAGGACTCACTGCTGGGATGGAAAAACAACTAATCAGCTCACTGCCAAGTGCCAACCAATCAGCTCACCATTAGGCCCCTACCTCCTGCTGGTTGGTCCTTAGTACTGACTAATCAGCGCAGCTTAGTGCTAGCCATTAGGTTTGGTGGTAGGGCTTTATAAGCACTAGGTTTCAGCTCCATATTGGTAACCTCTTTGGATCCCTTCCCACTGTGGGAGATTTTTTGTCTTCTCAACAAAATCTGCTTTCTCACTTTCTGGCTGATGGTGTCCCTCCTTCCTCCTGGGCATAAGACAAGAACCCCGACCTGAAAAACTGCAGAAGATGATCAGAGTTGAAGAGCCATGCACCCCAGAGACTGGCTTGTCAGTCAACAGAGTCAGCTGAACCTGGAGAGCTGCTGGAGGAGGGCAAGACTCTGAAGCTGAGACAATTCTGAGGCTTGCAACACTCTCAGGGCTTGACTTGGCAGTCCATTAGAGCCAACACTTCTGGTGCTAGACATGCTAGTCCATCAAGCCGACCCTCTCTGGCGCTTGAATGACCAACCTATTGAGCTGACACTCTCAAAGTCCAGGCTGACCTGAAAAATTCGTATCACTACTTCTGAAGGTGATTTGAGTCTCTTTACAGACTACTAAGGAGGGCTTTTGGATTTCATATATAGCATTTAATTTGTTGATTATTATCATTTCCCAGAAAATCAATTAACAATACTAAGTACATTTCATTGTCTTTAGAATTACTATTTCCTCCATATGTGTTGAATACTTTCCATATCACACCACCTAATAAATTCCATTTCACTAGTATACTATTCCTAGTTTAGCACATGTGAACAATTTACATTTGCACTATTACCTTTTACCAGGGGCTTTCTGTTCCCCATCTATAACCTGGGATGTGGTCATCATTGCTAGCCAAATAGTGCGTTACTAAACTCAAAATACATCTTAGAATCTATTCTGTCAAACCACTTTTGGCATGTTGAGTTTTCTAGGAAGCAGACTTGAAACTGAGATGAAAATGCAGGCTATTACTAGGGGATGCTTTAAGGACCAATATCTGTTAAGAGAAAACAAAACAAAAGAAGCACTATTGAAAAGAGAGAGGAGTTGAGTTTTGATACAATTCTAGGAGCAGCTGACAAGTGGTAATTTCTGGAGCTAGAATGGACTTTTAGAATTTTCTCCAGGTACAAAAAGAATGATAGGGCTATAAACTCTCACTTGATCAGTCACTGGTTGAGGACTACTCCTGTACAAAAGTATAACCTTGAATATGGCTGTTTCATCTGTCAAGACTATTCCCAAACTGTCTTCTAGCAAGAGTTTCAGAAGCTGAAAAATGTCCTTCATTCTGAAGGGGTGCCTTGTTAGGGTACCATCAAGTCAGCCATCAGTTCTAGCAATTAATCTTATTTCACACACAATAGTTGTCCATCATATGGAAGTAGATTTTGGAAACTATTATTGTTTTATTCATTACTCCCCCTGTTTATATTTCACACTTACCACATTTTACTGAATACATTCAGCGAATGCCTGTCATCTTATTTAAACTATAAGTAACTTCAAAGCAGGGGCTCCATTTTATTGCTTAGTGTTTTTCCAGTGGAAAATGTATCACACCCTGACAGAACTACTTCACTGAGACAGAACATTGCAAGAAATATTATTTATTTTTTCCAAACATATTTTCTTCATTTTATGTTATTGATTAATTAATTTAGTAAATACGAATATATTCCTGCTTTTGTCCTAATACTATGTTTAGTAGCTGAAGAAAGAAAAGTGAATAAAATAAATAATATTCTTTCCCTAATGAAATGTGTGTTTGTATATTTGTGTGAGATATGTACATATAAAGGTATATAATATAGAATTTCTGTAGCATTTACCTGCTCTTTATACATTGGCTTCTGCAAAAAGCTTTAACTCAAGGAAACCTACTAAGGAATTTAACTCTTCACAAGGATTATGCTAGAGCTCATTCTTATGTAAATCCATGTGCAATGCTAAAAGCTAGCTATTTATATTAAAAAACACGATATATTTGCCATTGAAAAGCTAAGCAAAATTTATCACAAAAACATAAGAATCAAAACTCAAGGATATTCTTCTGATATGATATTAAAGTGCTGTAATGCTAAGGTATTGCAGAATGTCTGCTCAGAATGAAAACCAATGTTTGCAAATTAGAGTTGTAAGGCAGAAGTGTTGTTGCATTGAATTTAGGTTAAATAATTGACAAAATCAGATAATGAATTTTTGTGTGTTTCTATTTATAACATAAAATATATAATTCTTTGTTTTGTACTCTCATTACTACTCTACCCTTTTAGGAAATACAAAAAAAAAAAACAAACCTTATAATTCTGTCAACCATCACTTGTGCTGTCATCTTTGAATACTTGTTTTATTGTAAACATATTACACAACATCTATGATGTATACAAGTTATGACTCCACTCCTTCTCCTTTCAATGCATGTCTTGCCTCTAAGGCTACCATTTCCATGATTGTTCTTCTACAGCAGCTGCTTTTTAAAACCTCACATATTCAGTCCTTTTTATTATTTCACCTTTGAAAAAATGTTACATATCAATGAGATTATGCAATATTTTTCTTTCTGTACCTGGCTTATTTCACTTAGCATAATGTACTTTGGGTTTATCTATGGTTGACAAATGGTAAGATCTGCTAATTTTTTTAAGGCTGAATCACATTTTATAATGAGATATATGTGTGTCTTTATCCATTATCTGTTGATGAACCATTAAGTTGATTCCATATCTTGACTATTGTGAGTAATGCTGCAATGTACATGGGAGTGCAGACATCTTACAAGGAGATTTTTTTTTTTTTTTCAGTTGGAGTCTCACTCTGTCGCCCAGACTGTAGTGTAGTGGCACTCTCATGGCCACCGCAGCCTCGACCTGATGGGCTCAGGCGATCCTCCCTCCTCAGCCTTCCAACTAGCTGGGACTATAGGTTCGCGCTACCATGTCTGGCTAATTTTTTTAATTTATTGTAGAGATGAGGGCTCACCAAGTTTCCCAGGCTGGTCTCAAACCCCTGAGCTCGGGTAATCCTCTTGCCTCAGCCTCCCAAAGTGCTGGGATTACAGGTTTGAACCGCTGCACCCAGTTTCAAGGGGTTATTTTCTTTCCTTTTGGATATATATACTAAATAGAGATTTCTGGGTCATATAGTAAATTTATTTTTAATTTCTTTAGTAGCCTCCATTCTGTTCTTCATAACAGCTGCACCAGTTTCCATTCTCACCAACAGGGTAAAAGGGCTCCTTTTTGTCCACACTTTGGCTAAGGGTGATACCTTATAGTGGTTTTAATTTGCATTCCCTTGATAATTAGTGATGTTGAACTCCTTTTCATAAAATGTACCTGTTGTCTATTTTATGTCTGTTGGGATTACAGGCTGAGCCACCGAGCCCAGCCTATTATATGTCTTTTTTGGAGAAATGTCTATTCAGTTCCTTTCCCATTTTTAAATAAAGTTATTTTGCTGCTATTGAATTATATAAATTATTTGTAAATGTTTGCTATATTATCAGATGTAGGATTTTTAAGAATTTTTTCCCAATTCATAGGTTGCCTTTTTCATTTTGTTGATTATTTCCTTTGCTATTTAGAAGCCTTTCCGGTCAATGTAGTTCATTTATTTATTTTTGTATTTTCAGCCTGAGGTTTTGGTGCATTATCCCCAAAATGAAATATATTATTTAACTTTTATTTTCTTATATTTTCTATTAAAATAGATAATTTAATGCTCATGTGGAAACTACATCGTATATTTTATTTATTCTCTTTTCCTTTGCAAGACTTTAATTTTTCCTTGTCTGTGGCAAAACTATGAGTCTTGTCATCAAGTAGCATTCATGTTCTTCTTTACCTAGGCTAGAACCTGAATAATATAAGGGCATTTTACAGCTAACATTATAGAACTGAAACTAATCTAATGATCCTTTACCTCTACAATCATAGTTTGATCTCCATTTCACTCAAATAATTGTTCCAGTAATTTAAGTGGTTTTCTAATTCCTTTACTCTAGCTTTGAATTCATCTTTCTTGGAATTATCAGTTTGCTTGTTATTTTTGTTTGTTTTGTCTGTAAAACAAAATTGATCATACTACTGACAGTTAAATGGTCTTTTGGTTATAAAAAGCAAAGAATTTTAAGACATCAAAAAAACTTACAAAACTCATCAATAAAGTTACAAGTATCAAAAATGTAAATTCTTTTTATTCAAATAATGGAGTTCAACAAAATACTCAAGATGGACACCGTAGCGTACATATTTTTCCTTGCCTTTTTTTCTAATAACAGATAATCCTATTGAACCCAGATTGAGTTCTATCTTAACTCTGTTACTACCAGTTGAATAAAGTGTGATGAATTATTTTCTAATATTTTCAAGACAGATCTATATTATATTCTTCATCTCTAATGTCAATGCTTTGGACAAGAAGATGCCTGTGGTCTATTTTATCATTAATAGTTAGAATTTCTTTTTTCTGCTTTGAGTCTTGTTGGAGAGAAATAAGCATAAAGAGAGAGGGGAAAATATTGGAACAGAAAAAAATTGAGAACAATGGCTGTAGAGTGAGGCAGACACACAAATTATTATTGCAGAAATAATACAAATAATAGTTGGGACAAAGGATAGAAATAAAAATTGTGACCTTGTGATTGGTATTACCCCTAAACACTTGAAAAAAAAAATTGAAACATAAAAGTATCCTTACATATCAATGGGAAGGTCATAGTTGGGATTCTGGGAATATGTTTGGGGTGGGCGAAGACGGGGGTTGAAGGCAAAAAGGGTAATTTTACCTTCTAACACGTTGCACAAAAACTAAAGCCAACACCTAAGGGATCTTGGCAGAATTTATGAGGTTTACCATTTAAAGTTCAATAAACTCATCGTTTTTTAAGTCTTTTCGCCAAAATTCATTTAATCTCTCCACGACTCCAGTCCCCAACTAGCACCTCTATTTTCCTTTTTGCTTTTTTTCTAGGTCTCATTTGCTCTCCTACTCTTGCAAGCATTTTCTCCCAGAACGGAGACAAAGATACATATTGTCTTTGAAGCACCTAGTTTGGGATTATTGATTTCATTTCCTGCTACTTGTCTCTGCTTAGCCAGCACCAAACTTTCACTTTCACCTGTGAAAACAGATTAAAATTAACAAACAAAAGTGGATTTGTAAAGAATCACAAAAAGCAGAAAGTTATACCCAAAAAGGCTTTTGATAAATCATCTAGTCCAACTCCATCTTTTTACAGGTGGGTGAATTGAGGCCGGACGGGAAAAGAAACTTGCTGAGGGTCAAACATTTTGTATAGATTTAATCAGATCCAACACTTCAAGTGTTGTGACTTGGTAGGGTTTGTCATACCATAGTAAAGAATGCCTGCTGGAGATGTTTCTACTGCATAGTCTTTATTCTCATACACCACTTATAGGATAGACTACACCCAATCTTACATTCCCAAACATACTCTGTTGTTAGAAGATGTTTAAGGCATAAAATTTTCAAAGTGTTTCTGCTGTGCCTCTGTGCCCCACATTTACTAACAGGTTTCTGAACCCTTTTCTCATGGATCTTGTTCTATCATCTTTCATTATGAGTCTCAGAGTTTGTTTTCTTTATATATCCCCTTTCTTTCTTTGTACTTTAAATTCTCCTGCAGTGTGTTATGTTCATAAAGCATGTTCCTTATCCTCATTTTATCTACTGCGTTTGAAATTTTTCTCGAGTGCCTTTATTACCTATTCAACTGCCTGAACATCTTGTCTTATATCTTTTCTTCTACATAAACCATGTTTTCTTGAATTTCGTTCACAATAAAAAAGGAAATACTATATAAAATTGATGTTGTTCATGCAGTTAATTTTTTTCAGAAGTGCCCTTTTCCTTTGCCTCTTAGGTTATCTTTTTGCCTCTATTACAGATAAAACAATAATTTGCATAAGACATATTTCTTAAAACATGTATTAAAATAGCACATCAATGTCAAAATATAGACTTACTTTTATTATAATAATTACTTATTATTATAAGCAATCACTATATTCTGATAATTTAAAGTATTAAGCATTATATTTCTAAAAAATATTATTTAGATGTTTCCAACATTTTTACACATTATTCAGAATGCATTCTTGGTGCTATTTTAAAATATCTTAATCATTTATAATGACAAAATGATAAGCTTTTTTTTAAAAAAAGGGAACTTCATCTCTAGAGAGAGCCATGATTATTTTTAAATGTTAAATTAAGACACTTTTAAAATGTCAATTGGACAATATATTTTTAGTCTTACTATTTAATTTTTCAAATTTTTTTTCAGAATTGAATGCACTATTGACAAACTTAAAAACTATCAGCATCTGATGAAAGCTAAAGATTTCCAAATAGATCTCAATTTTATAAAATGTGTGAAATCTATGCTTTCATATGTCGACTTAGTGAATAAATTAGCTAATAAAGAAACAATAAAAATAAATATTCATTTTATCCACATTGCTTTATATCTTCTAAACCACAAGATCTGAAATAGGCATTCCTAATTGTTAATATTTGGAAATCTGTGTGTTGGGATAAATGTTTCATCACATTATTTAATATGTATTATTGATGCTTAAAAAATCTTATGTGAAAAGAAATTAAATACGTGAAAGCAGCCTCTACCAAAATAAAAGCAGAATATTTCCCCCAAATGCTTAGTGAAAAATCAAGAAAGAAGACATAGGCTATAAATAGCACAAACAACAAAACTACAAAATAATGATACATATAAGTCCTAACATATATAAAAAAACCTTGAATTTAGCTCCTCTATGAATTTATAAATACTCATAAATATTTATAAAATTAAATCCCAGGAATATAATTTTTAGAGAATAATACCTAAAACAAAATGACATATACATTAAGCATAAAACAATGAGCAATATTCACACAAACAAAATCAATTAAAGATGTCAACACAAATTTTAGACAAAGTAAAATTCAAAAAATGAGATTTAAAAGCAAGTTACACATTATATTGAGAAATTATATTATCGATAGTAGATATATTTATTTCAAGTGTAAATGTATGACAATTTTCAGAGAGAATTCACAGCAAGTTCTTTTTGTTTGTTTTCTTTTTTTTTGAAAAATACACTCCATTATCTAAGGTATCTATAACTGCTCAAATTCATATACTACAAAATAATATTTTAAAATGTTGAGGAAATCATTTCATAAATAAAATAAGGCTATATAGATTCAAATAAAACAAGAATAAGAAGAATGAATAATTGACTCTAAAATGATTTATTAATGTGTAAACATCATATTCTGCTTGGAGAAAAAAGTTGACATCCTTATCATAGACCGATGGAGCATTTAGAAAATGTCATCATTTTATAAACTACAAAGAACATGTCATCAAATTCCAAAATGTTGGTGTTTTACAATAAAATATGTTATCATTTGGACACTTAAATGAGAGTATGGGCATACTGAGAGACAATAGATAGACAGTTACTAAATAGAGGTCCAGATCATACCTTAAAAGAAAAATGATGTACTTTTTAAAGTATGAACAATATTTCATGCTTAAATGTAAAATTATAAAATATTTTAGGTGAGAAAATTGTAAATATAAATAAGTTTTTAAAAAATGCCCAATGAGATCTTTGAAAGTACCACACACATTGCTAAATGTATATTTAAAACTATTTTTAATGGCAACATCCAACTCCTAGCAATGATTTTTGTTTCACTTATAAATAGGCAACAATAAAAGTGTGTGATAAATAATCACAAAACTTCAGTGTCATTCAATAATGAACACTTCTTTTTATTTATGTGTCTATGGTCAGCTGGGTGGCTCTGTTTGTCTCAGCTGGACTAGGTGATGTTTACTCAAGCATTTCTGGTCAATTGCAATGAACTGAATGACTTTGCTAATCCTGCTGTGCTTTCCCCCATGTCTGTTGCCTCACTGAGAGGACTTGGTTCGGCTCTCTGTGATCTGTCAGCTGCAGCAGAGTGTTCCAGGCTAGTTCCCACATAGTTCTGGCATGTTCATGCACATGTACGTGACAAGGTACACAAGCCTCTTGGAGCCCAAGCTTTAAACTAGTATTCCATCATTTTTACCTGTTCTATGGGACAAAGTCAACCATAGCCAATTCAATTGGAGTTAGTGAATAGCATAAAGTTTTAGGGGAAAGGGAGGGGATTAAACAAAGTAATATTGAGGCCACCAATATAATTATTCGGTGGTTCTTGTTAAATATAATAATTTATCCATGTAGTCATTTCTAATTTCTACATAGACATATTAAAATACAGTTTTATTTTTTACTTTCCAATCCATATATCTTTTATTTATATTTTGTGCCTCATTGCACTGACTAGAAACTGCAGTGTGCTTTTCTTCTTTAGATTTTGTAATTATTCCATCATTACACTTATGTTTGCCTCAAAATTTAACTGATAACTTTTATAGAAAGTTTTTTTCTACTGGCAGTTTGTTGAGTTGAATTTTATCAAATTATTGAAATTACCATACAATTGTTCTTCTTTCCTCTGTTAATGTGGCAATTACAGTGAAAGCTTTTCTACCCAATTTGCCCATTGAGTAGTAGGAGTTGACTTAGCAGGTATGGAGTGTTCAAATGTTCATTCCAAAAAAAAGTTTTAGCCCTAGACTGGCTTCTGGAATATTCTGCATGTTGAGATTATCTTTGCTTATCTGAGGCCTTGGGTCATAACAGATAGTTTTTGCTAACAGTATGTCTTATGGTGAAAGCCTTAGACCACACAGTATCAGTTTGACCTCTGTAGAGACTGAAGACTGAGAAATTAAAATCAGTCATGTGGGTGCTACATGCCTGCATGACTGATACTTGATAAAATCTAGGGCACAAAGGCCCAGGAAGCTTCCTTGGTTGACATTATATCCATAGAGTTTATCACTGGGAGATTAACCACTGACTATATAATTCCACCTAGGAGTGGAATACTTGCAACCTGTCTCTTCTGAACTCTACCCTGTGTACTTTTTTATGTTGTTGATTTAAATCTGCATCTTAGGATGAAATAAACCATAAAAATAAGTGTAACAGTTTTCTGAATTCTGTGATTCCATCTAAAAAAATTTTGATATTCTTGAGGATATCTGAAACATTCATGATGTGTTAACCTTTTCATATATTTGTGGTTATGTTTTTGTTGCTTAGAATTTCTACAACTAGCTCCACCAGAGAGCATGATCTTTTATTTTTCTTTTTGCATTTCAGTTAACAATTTTATATTAAATTATTTGTGCCTTATAAAATTAGTTATATTTTTGAAATGACTTGTGTAATATTATTTATTATTTTTGCCTTAATGTTTCTTAGAAACCACAAATTCTAGGCTTGAGAAGCCATTTAGTCTTGGATTTTTCTTTGTACAAAGATTTATTATTATGGATTTTATTTAATAAATATAGAAATATAAGAAATTTCAACTCATATTTTGTTCTTAGTTTATAAGTTGTACTAGTCCAAGGATTCATCTAAATGGTATCTAAATTTTTAAAATTACTTAACAGAAAATTACCTTTTATATCTTCTGATGATCAGTTAATGCTACTAAAATCCTTAATAATATCACATTTTTATTCCTGACCTTAACTTTCTGTGCCACCTTTTATTCTTAGTCACTCTAACATAGGTTTATTATTTTAGAAACTTTTTTTATGGAGCCAAATTATGACTTTGGCGCCGGGCTCGGTGGCTCAGCCTGTAATCCCGCGCCTTTGGGATGCTGAGGTGAGTGGATTGCCTGAGCCCGCAGGTTCGAGACCCACCTGGGCAGCGAGACCTCATCTCTACAATAAATCAAAAAATCAGCCGGGCATGGTAGCGCATGCCTGTAATTCCGGCTACTCGCAAGGCTGAAACGGAAGGATCGCCAGAGCCCAGCAGGTCGAGGCTGTGGTGGCCGGCAGCGGCCACTGCACTCCAGTCTGGGCTACAGGTGAGACTCCAACTCAAAAACAAACAAAAAAAATTATGACTTTGATTATTGTCTCTATTTTACATTTTCATTTAGTTAATTACTACCTTAATTTATTTCAGCTCACATGATATTTTTCCTCTTAATTAGGGTATAGTTTTACAATTTCTTTTTCAACATATTGAGTTAAATGTTTAAATAATTGATTTGTGGCTTTTTTTGGCTTTACAACTAATGTGGTTAAGCCTCCAACTTTCTTTTTAAGAATCACTATAGGCGGGTCTTGGTGGCTCAGCCTGTAATCCCAGCACTTTGGGAGGCCAAGCTGTGTGGATTGCCTGAGCCTGCGGGTTCGAGACCCACCCAGGCAACTTGACGAGACCGCATCTCCACAATAAATCAACAACTAGCCAGGAGTGGTAGTGAGCACCTGTAGTTCTGGTTACTTGGAAGGCTGAGGTGGAAGGATCACCGGAGCCCAGCAGGTCGAGGTTGCGGTGGCCAGGAGCATGCCACTGCACTCCAGTCTGGGTCACAGAGGGAGACTCCAACTCAAAAAAATAAAAAAGATTAATAAAATAAAAAAAGAATTACTTTATCTGCTTCCTGAAAATATAGATACCCATATGATCAATTAACATTATATTTTAATTAAAATATATTTAAGTGGTGGTTCTTAGATATTTATTGCTTAATTTCAAAATTTGATGAAAACTCTCTCATTTTCTTTTTGGTATTTATTTCTGGCTCAATTTTTACTAGTCAGGGAACATAATAAGTATAGCTTTAATCCTTTGTTATTTTAGATTTGGTATATGACTTAGTATATGGTCAAATTTGTAAATTATCTTTATATAGCTATTAATCTTGGAAAATATTTTACTATTTGAATAAAGTTTTCAGTTGAAAGTTGTATTCTTCAGATTATTTTACTGAGTTTCACTTTTGGTGACTGCTGTTGAGAAATGAGCCATGATTTTTTAATATCTGATTGCATTTGACACTTATTTATTTATTTATTTTCCATAAAATTTAGATTTACCTTGACACATCTAGATATAGAATTTCATTTATTTTTTCCCTTTGCATTTCTGGGTGAGACTATTTTTGCTTTTAATTATTATAAAAAATTCTTACTATTAGGACCTTAAATATAAAGCCATCTACATTCTGCCTATTGTCTACTTTAGTCTCTCTATCTAGAAATACATCATACTGACTCATCGTGTTCTCTATGTGTTTTTACCCTTCATTCATATTCTCATACCTCTGATATTTGGTTTGTACTCTAGATTATTTTTTCTGTATTAGTGATTTTTTTCAATAATTATCTTCAGTTTTATCTTATCTTCTTCTTAAGTTACTTATATCATTTCATTGCATATGTTTATATGTATAATTAATTTAACCATATATCTTTTAGAAGTATTTTAGCTTTCCACTTATGTCTAGTCATTTTTTTTTACAATCCCTTGTATTTTTGCTAATATTTTATGCTTATCTTTATTTATTTAGTCATATTAAATACAATTATTTTGAAAAAACTTTTTCTGCCGGACTTGGTGGCTCGGCCTGTAATCCCACGTTTTGGGAGGCTGAGGTGAGTGGATTGTCTGAGCCCGCGGGTTCGAAACCTGCCTGGGCAACTTGGCGAGACCTCATCTCTACAATAAATAAAAAAAAAAATTAGTCGGGCATGGTAGTGCGTGCTTGTAGTTCCAGCTATTTGGAAGGCTGAGGCGAAAGGATCGCCAGAGCCACCAGGTCAAGGCTATGGTGGCCGGGAGCGTGGCACTGCACTCCAGTCTGGGCAATAGAGTGAGACTCCAACTCAAAAAAAAAAAAAGAAAAAAATTTTTCTCTAATACCTGAAGTTTAAAACTGTTTAAATATGGTCTCTTTCTTATTTTACAATGATGGCACTCATTTATTTCTGCTTGTTGGCACATCCAAAAAAAATTAAATTAAATATTTCTGACTTTTTTGTTGTTTTGTTGTTAACTATTTATTTATTTTAGAACTCACATGTAGTATAGATTTTGGTGAATGATTAAAGAATCATACAAGATTTGACTTCAGCTATTAATTAACACTTTTGATTTTAGTTCTACTGCAGAGACAATAAAAATTCTTTGGATAATTCCTTTCTGCTCCTTTTAGTATAGTGAGTTTATTTTCAATTTACTTTTAAGATGAGACTAAGTTTGTGATGGTTTTATGCAGAGGTATTCTGTTATATCAGTTTTGTTAAGTCCTATTGTTAATATCTTTTGCATTTCATAATACTGTTAAAACAGAGCCTGTAGGTCTCTAAATTTGACAGAAAGTCTGAGATTATTACATAGCTTTGGAGTGGCTGTCTCCCATAAATTGTGTGTACTGTCAGAGAAAGATGTTCAAATCTTTGAGGATATTTCAAGCAGAACAAATAGCATTATTATTAGTGATAGAAGGAGCATATCAAGTTGGAGAGTACGTTTAGTAGAGTTTATTGAGTTATGGCAGATAGATAAAACTGAAGACGAAATGCACTCTATTATATTATTTGTGCTGTATATAATATAAGAATTGAGACTCTTTTCTTGCTGATAACTTACTGTGTGTTTTCAGTGAAAATAGAATTCTTAAATTTGCTTCTATTTTCTGTGCATTTTCGAGTTTATCAAAGAAAAATGATTTCCTTTGAATTGTACCTGAAATATGTGTTTGGAAGAGAGTCTTTTCATAACAGATGTACTGTATAAAAAAAATCAGAATGTACTGAAATCATTCATATCCTTCCTTTTATAGCATGATTGCTCAGTTAATTACATACATCCTAAACATGTAAAGAAAAGAGAGCAGATGGCAAAGTCTTAGTGTAAAAAGAGGTAAGTCAATGCAAATAAAACCTGAATTTCTTTGCTCAAATTATTTTGTTCTATGGATCAGAAAATGATAATAATATTGAAAAAAAAAGAAAAAATTAAGAGCATAATCCTGATATTAAAGTAATTGATGTGTTCAACAAATGTCACATCACTGTTATTGCTACTGAAGAATAAACAGCAGAAAATATTTCTTAAATATTCATAATGAACAAAGCTTTTCTTTGAAACAGGATAGTAAGATTCTGAGTTGAGAAGACATCTCTTGGTAATTTCAGAGTTCTTTGTAACCCACATAGCATAGAAATAAAATTATAATCCCAATAAACTGATGAGTCATGGACTTGGAAGAGGGATCTACTCCTCCCTGAAAAATAAATGCATATATTCCACAAAATAAAATTGAGCTTCTTTGCTAGAATTTTATAATTTCTTGATGAATGCTTGAATTCATATGTTTGCTCATGTAAAACCTAGTATAATCTTGTTACTGTTTTTCTCACTAGAATCAACTTTCCAATCACATCAACTTTTTCCAAAAGTAGCCCCTAACCAGTTTTCCTGAATCCATTCTAACCAACCAATCTATTCTCCTCAGATCTTCTGAAAGATCTTTTACAAATGATAGATTTTGCAACTCCTAGTTTTAGAACTTTTAAATAGCTTGTTATTTTCTTTAGGGAAAACCCAAATTTTAATAATTCTTACATTTTTTAGCATTCATCTTATTCTACACCTACTTCTGTTATTTTAGGTTCAATTCATTAGGATAAAAATTAATGCAAAGGTTTTTAGAATCCCAGTTAAACTCTCTAAGCTCACCCATGTGCTAAACAGAATGATTAATAATGACAATCGTATAAGGTAATTGTAGGGACTCAGTAAAAAAGCACATTATTTTTTTCTGACAGAATATTTTTAATATGAAATTTATAAACTAGGTTCCTTTAATAATAGTAGGATAATTTACTTTTTGTGAATATAGTTATCATAATTATATATTTGGATGATTGTTTGAATTTATGACAAACAAGTTTATGTCTGTTTTGATCTCCATTATTTTAGATGCCTCACCCTCTCCCCGGCCCATAATGGACAGTCATGATATTTGACTGAATGATTGAATGTCAGGAATGGAGGGATCATTTAAGTAAGCATGTAATCAGGCCTAAATAGGTCTTTTGGTTATGTTTCTTTTAAGGTAAGATGTTAGTGCAATTCACTGACTATTTAAGGGAAACACTGACACGATTTTTCAGACTTATAACTGGCTAGAATCCTTTTCTCCACTACAGGGGATCAAAACCTTCATTTTCTTTTCTTAAAAGCAGTACCACCTCCATTAGCAGCTTGCTTAACCAGTGTCCCTACTTGATATAACACAAGATGGTTGCCAAGTTTGTGCTAAGAAGACAAATGACAGAAAGACAAATCCACGAGTAAGCCTGGCCTTCTTAGTGGTTCCCAATCCCCTGCTCCCAATTTAAAAGAGATGCTGGCCCTGCTGTAAAATGAAGATCTAATACAAAGGCAGGACATTCTTCCTGCTTTGTATAATGTCGCTTTTAGCATTAAATGAAAACTTAAAATTATATTAAAGGAAAGGACATGGTAGTCGTGGAGTTCATTGTTCTGAGGCCACCTATATCACATCTTACAGATGGTCTTTAAACTTTTACATTTGTTGACATCTCTATTTTATGCCTAATATGTTTTTGCTAGTCCAGGTGGGTTAGGGGCAGCTACAGTAGCCTGTTTACTTTTTCCATGCCTATACACTATAGAGTTGAATGTGTTTTGCTCTCTACTGTTACACAGCACTTGAAGGCAGAGGAAGAGAAACTCACGGGGCCTCTGTAGAGTTTTATTACAGCTACACTGAGGGATAGGAGGCAGTTCAGGTCTTTAAAACCTCCAACAGGATTGAAAATGGAGCTTGGGGAGGGAGGCAGTTGGCAGTTATTCATTCCTAATGGAATCAGTATCTCCTCCACTGTGAATGTAGAAGCCAATCATCTCAAAATTTGGCTACAGATTATATGAAATACAAAGCTTCTTGAACCTTAACCATTCCTGAAAATGAAGGATAATTTTCAAGATCAGGCTCAAAATAGGCATGATTTTTTGGACTATCAGGTCCATTATGTCAGTGCTACTTTCATCTAGAAATGGAATTAAACAGGGTTTGTTACTGACTTGGCTATTTGTGATGGGTTGCTTTACTCCTTGCCTTTTCTTTTGGGTCCATTGCCTTTAAAAGCAACTTATAGTTTTTCTCCATTTTCTTAGGTTTCTAGATTTTTTAGTTCTGCAGTCTTCTCTTCTTTGGTGAGGCTAAACTAGGCAAGCTTGAACACTCAATACCTGAGATGGTTGGGAAAGAAGAGGCCAGGCAGGAAAAGCTTATTATAGTGGACTTCAGGAGAACTGGAATTGACTTGTACAGTGAAACTGGAAGTTGCTGATGGTGATGTCGAAAAGATGAGCAGTGGTGTACGACAGTCCAAGGAATCATTGAAATTCCTGAGATGGATCCTGACTGGTGGAATGGTTATGCCCTGAGAGAAGATAATGGTCAAATGAAGAGGTGGAGTCCAAAGACATAGTGAGACCTGGTACCAGGAGGGCTTCCCCATCTGAGTACACTCTGATGGAAAAGAGGAAAAGGCAAACTGGAGGGATGAAAAAACGTTTACCTGAAAATGTAGACTTCAGAAGCAAAAATTTCCCAGCAGAAAGAGAGATGCCCAGAGGAAAAGGTGAGAGCAAGGAACATGACAGGGTGACCAGGCCAGAGTCAACAAATGCTCAAATGGTAGAGAAGAAAAGCCCAGAGTTGAGGGTGAGATAGGGTAAAATAGAGGGAGTCGAGATTTAATGGCTAAGGAGGAGAGAGGACTACAGAACTCAAGTGAATCTTGGTGAATATGCAATTGATTGTTACCCTAAGGATATTAACAAGTTTTGCATCTACTAACAAGTTGAACTTGGCATTTATGGTTACCTATGTATATGTCTGTGTTTTTTGAGTTATCGTTAAAACTAGTTTTAACGTTTTACAAGTTCTAATAGGTGGAAGAAAGAAAGGAGTCTTGCAGCAAAGATGAGATAGCTGATGGGGGAGGGAGGCAGTAAGATAAGTGAAAAATGAAAAGAGCTGTGTGTCAAGCAGTGCCAAGCAGAGGAGATGAGGTTCTCAGTTTGAGTAGGAAAAATGGGATAGGAATGTGGGAGCTAATGTCAGAGCAGTCTCTACTGGTAGGGATAAGGCCAGGGATGGAAGTAAATGCTAAAGGCTAAGATGTAGAGGTGAGAACATTTATAATACAAGTAGAATAAGAATAAAAGAAAATATGAGGAAGAAGAATACAGACTCAAGATGTGGTGCAATGAGGGACAATGGGCCTCTGCAGATACCACCTAACAAGAGATTGTCAAGTAGAGTAGTTTTATGAGAGGGCTTTTACCAGGGGGCAGATGATTAGACCTTTGTGGGAAATAGTGAGCAGACCAAGGTAAGTTCAAGAGAAATCTCAGATTCAGGGCTAACTGGTCCTTCAGAAAGTCTGAAGATGGACTGGAGCCTGGAGCTTGAAATGACACAGTCATAGAAGCTTTGGATGCAAAAGGGACACAATGGGATTGATATCTTCCCAGGATCCTCCTACAGCCTGTGATCATCTTTGGCAGTTGGAAAGGCACACAACTTGGAGTCTTAACAGTATCTAGCCTTTCCAGGGTGCATCTACAGGTGACTGCAAAAGATTAAAAACAGTAGCTTTGTCATAGGTAGAGTTGGGGAGAGGAAGGCCTGGTAGACCTAGTAGGGGAAGGTGCACTTGAAGAGTAATATCCAACATGATTCCTTCATCTTTGACTTTATGATAGATACTTCACCCTAACTCTATGACTTTATTAAACTTTAAACATTCTTTCTTTATATAGCCCTCTCTCTCTTATCCATCATATACTTCTCTGCAACTCTGGAACAGCATAGACCATGCTTAAAGAATGAAAAAGAAAGGAGGAGAATAGATGAATTATATTTTTTGAAGAGTAGGCACCTCCGTCGTCTGCATAGCTTCTCCTTAATCAGCTTTCCAAAATGAGAAACAAGAAGACTGGGTTACATGTGGTAAATGCAAAAAAGTATTTTTTGTGGAGTTGTATATGATAGTTCTTTGAGTAGACTTTTGGGGTTTCACACCCTGAGAAGACCCATACATGTATAGTGTTTTGTCATTTATCAAATGACAAAAATTTTACAAAAATTATCTCATTTACTTACCCAAAATATCACAAAAAATTAAGTTCAACAAGTGTTATTTCACAGAATGAATCTCAGGCATAGTTTAATTAAATTAAACTTGTTCATAGCAGAGCTCCCAATTCCTGCCTCCAAAGACTAACAATTCTTTCATCCAATCTCAAACATGCCCCATCACCAATTCTTTCATTTTTTTTATTACCAAATATGGGAAGGTCAGGGATATAAGAAGTTTCTTGGGTTCTAATGACTCTCCTATAATCTTTCCCTCTACTAATCAGCAATTCTATAGTCTTTCAAAGGATGAAATTTCCTGAGGAATTTTTGCTAAATGATTCATTTATGTCCAAAATCTTTGCTCTCAATTTCAGCTCCCCTGTATAATGTTTTATTTTGACATTCCTCAACTTAGATCAGAGTTTCTCAACTCTATTCCTGTTGACATTTTGAGGCTGATATTTTGAGAGTTTGCAGGACTATTGTTTTGTGAAATGTAGTGTGTTTAATATTATCCCTGTTTTCTGCCTACTAGATGACAGTAACATCTCCTTCTGCCCTGCTGTAACAACCAATAGATCCCAAGACAATGCCAAATATTTCCCGAGGAACAAATATCACAATGTTTTAGAACCATTGACTTTAATATAGACATCTTCATCTGCAATTTTCTCAAAGAATTATTTGAACAAAATTTAAGGAATTTTAGTTTTTATAAATATAATATAAGACTTTTACTCCCAGGGCTGCTTTGTTTACTGATTGTTTTTATCTAGAAAATTTTGTTGAATCAACTGTGTTGACAAAATCATTTCAAGGGCATAACCAGATCCCACTGAATCTTCGGCCTTGAGCTCTCCTCCTTTATTGCACAAATCTTGGTAGTTCAATCAGAAGACAGATTGCATCTATGTGCAATAAGAACACCGGAGATTTTTAAACTAAAGGTCTCTCAGACACCCAATGTTTACCTCACTTCCAGTCTTTCTTTCTTTTCTTTTCTTCATCATATATTTTACCTTTAAACAAAAGCTTATGAGTGTGTTCTTAGTATAATTTGTGGATCCATTCAAGTACACATACTTGTGAAACTTTTGCATTCACTTAGTTGGGTTTAATTTGTTTCTTTTATCATTCTCTTTGTCTTTCTTAATTTTTATCTTGTTCATGTTTTTGAGCCTCTGGAAATTATCCTTATAAGATTGATTTTTGGATCTTAATTATGTTTAGGACAAGTCTTTAATCTTATAAATTTTCCTTTTAGCACTGCTTTACGTATGCCCCATACATTTTTGTGCTTTTTAAACCTTTTGTTCAAAACATTTAAAAAATGTTTTTATAATTTCTTCTTTGATTCATGAACTATTTAGAAGTATATCAGTTTATATTCAGCATTGGGGGATTTTTATGGATGTATTTTACCATTTATTTTTAGTTTAAGTCTGTTAGAGATAGCTTTTATATAATTTCAGTGATTTGATAGGTAATGACATTTGCATTAGCTCTAACATCTGGAATATTCCTTGTGTTCTTGAAAAGTATGCATATTCTGTATTAGGTATACACAAATTTGTGCTTTCAATGGTAGAACAGTGCATGTACTTTACATAATTTATTTCCAAAGTTTCTCAGCAGCTACATTATGGAAAACATAAATGATTTCTGATTTGGAAAAAAATGAAGAGAATTAGGAGTTGGGGCCTAGTTTGGACAAAATAACTGACATTATCATGAGTTGATTAGCTGATAAAATATATTTCAACAATCTTCCAGAGTGCATATTTCTTTATTAGTGTTTAAAATATCCTTATGCCATACTCTTGGGGAAAGAAAAAAACCTAAAATCTTCCTAATATAAAAAAATTGATAAGCCTTCTTATTAAAAATTTTATATGTAGATTTTTACAAAATCTATTACTAGTTGGAAAGGATTTAGGTTTATGGTACTGAGTCATTCCAAGGTATTGATATAAAATTTAAACCTATATAGACAAATTTAGGAAAATTTAACTTTCTTCTAAAATGTTCTGTTCTAACATCTTTGTTGGCTACAATTGTTGGAACATTTGACTTTCAACTCTGACTGTTAGAGAAACAGAGATATAATGTTCAAATTTCCCCATTTACTTTTATTAAAATTATTCTATTTTATATAATCTTCTGGCATAGGCACTGTGATAGAACTAAATATCATATAATGTTCTGATTACTCTGAAATACAAGCAAAATATTAACTGACATGGTATGAGTGAAAATGTTTACCTGTACGCAAATGCGTCACTTTTCTGACAGGGAGGACTTTTTTTAATCCCCACAAGTATGTTACTGATATGAAACTGACTACAAAATCAATACACTAGGCTCCAACAAACATATATAAACTTAGGAATTCCTTTAGATGTTAGAATGAGACTTCTACAGCAGGGATGACTCAGATAAAAGTTTAGTACTGTAATATTGGTGCAATTAAAATCTCACTGATTCCCATACTTATCACAGTTTTAGATATCAACTAACAAACAAATTCCAGGTATTATTTTGAAAGTTTTTCAGTGTTCACGCCATTTTTCTTATTGTACTAAGTTCTTTATATTTTGCCCGGTGATGAATGCGCCCCTTTGCACAAAATACAATAGCCCCTACACTCATATCTGTGGAAGGAGCCATTCTTATATACAAATAACTATTAGGCAAAACAATAGGCATTATGCTTTAAATTTTAATAATGAAGCATAATAGCAAAAAATAAGATGACTTCTATTCAAAAGACTACAAGATTTATCAGAAAATTCTTCTTGGTGATTGTGACATTTATTTCTTTAAGGATGTGCAGCTAAACCCTCTAGGCAAAAGGTGAATATGTAAGGATAGAGAGTAATAGCAAAACTTATTTCTCTCCTGTCCAAGACATTTAATAAATATTTTTCACACACTTTAAATATATTCATTTCTTTTAAAATATTTCTAGAACATAGATGTGGGACTATTATATGTTTTGACCTATTCCAAGATATAAATCTCTACCATGAAAGGGAAAATTACCCTCATAATGCTCATCAGCACAAAAGACCCTGTTTGCCTTTTTTGGTTTGCGCTTTTTTAGTGTTCTGCTCTGTATTGCACTTCATGTCCTCCCTACCATCACCAATACTCCAGAAATACATACATTATACACACATATATAAATATATAAGTGTCACCAAAGGGTCAATCTATGAAAGCTACATATTCACACTGAAATTTTTAAATCATTCCGATTTTCTTGGGTGGCAGTGGCATCCCGAGAGTTTTTTTTTGTTTTGTTTTGTTTTGTTTGAGTCGGAGTCTCACTCTGTCGCCCAGACTGGAGTGCAGTGGCCGCTCCCGGCCACCGCAGCCTCGACCTGCTGGGCTCCGGCCATCCTTCCGCCTCAGCCTTGCGAGTAGCCGGAATTACCGGCACGCGCTACCACGCCCGGCTGATTTTTTGATTTATTGTAGAGATGAGGTCTCGCTGCCCAGGCGGGTCTCAAACCCGCAGGCTCAGGCAATCCACTCACCTCAGCCTCCCAAAGGCGCGGGATTACAGGCTGAGCCACCGAGCACGGCTTTCGAGAGTTTTTGATTGCTTCTTTTTAGTGTCCTCTTTATATGTGAACCATTATTTTTCTTCTTAAAATGAAAGAAGAATGCTGTGGTCCTGTCCTGGCCTTGACAGATTGAAAGCTTCTGAATAAGTATTTCTACTTTTGTTATATAGAGCGCATATTCCAAAACCTTAACTATTTTGTCCTTAAAATTGCAGCTGCTATAATTGTAATTCTTTATAATTAAGTGTCCAATTCATGCATCAGACAAGTGGTCAAACTAGGTGATCTTTAGTATTTCCAATATTATTTAATTCCATATTATTTTCTTTGAAAGAAAGGAACTCAGGGAGGCGGGGGTAGCTTTTATGTTTAATTCCCTATAATTTTCTCTGCTCAGTGTCAAAAAATGATTACTGAACTAATCTGTATCCTACAGGAAGGAAAAGGAAAAGGAAACCAGTGCTTTCATGCATCAGTGAAAAATTGTGACCCAGTTTTAAGGCAAATATAAAGAATGTTACCAAGATAATTACACTCAGCGTTTCTATCTAAATATTTTATTTGCTTGTAATGTTTAAAGATAGACTAATAATAACTACTTACATACCTCTCTGAATGCCATCCAATACTTTGTTAATAGAAGAAAGTGCACCAAATTAAAATTTAATTTGCTCTTAATCTAAAAGCAGACCATTGACCAAGAATCAAATTTTAGCATTGATTCAGAGACTCTCGATCTGAGGAAAACTGTATTCTCCCACCCATGACTTCTTCAATTTTCTGATCTTTTATAAAAAGAATAAAATTGGAATCTTGATGCTTCTCAGGAAAGTTTGAGGTTTAAAAAGATAGGCATTCTTTCTTACTTTAAATACACACATACTTAAATGGTAGTTTTGGACAATTATAAAAATTGTCTGAAAACCTCAAGGAAAGAAGATACATTACAGTCTGAAGTTATAATCCTAGAGAATTGTTAAAACCATAAACCTAAAGATTTCTTAAAACAGGGCCCATGTGTTCCCTAGAGTCTTGCTACATTTTTAAGTGACTTTAACTTCAGAACTTTACGTTAAGTACATTGTTGTGCAAGTATCGCCAGTATCCATTTTCAGAACTCTTCATTTTGCAAAACTGAACTTTGTGCCAATTAAACAATAACTCTCCATTCACCTTTCCCTTCAGACCTTTGCAACCACCTTTCTCTTTATCTCTAAATGAGTTTTAATACTCTGAGAAACTTATATAAGTAGAATCATATAATATTTTTCCTTTTGTGACTGTCATTTCATTTAGCATAATATCCTCAAGGATTTTCTATTGTGATAGATCTTATCTTCTTTTTAAAACTGGAAAATATTTCATTATTGATGTGTGTGTGTGTGTGTGTGTGTGTGTGTGTGTGTGTGTGTGTGTGTGTGTCTGCATGTCTGCATTTCTTTTGTTGATACACATTTTCCTTATCCATTCATCCATTGGTGGACACTTAGGCTGCTTCTATCATTTGGTTATTTTGAATAATGCTGCTATGAACATAGATACACAAATATTTCTCCAAGATAGTGTTTTCAATTCTTTGGGGTACCTACCCAGAAATGGGATTGCTGTTTTTAATTTCTGAAGAACCATCTTACTATTTTCTACCAAAGTGGCACCATTTTATATTCCCTGTGATAGTGCATAAGCCTTTCAATTTCATATTCTCACAAATACTTGTTTTTTAAAAAAATAGTATTCATTGTTATGGGTGTGAGGTAGTATCTCATTGTAGTTTTGATTTGAATTTCTACAATGGTCAGTGATGCAGAGTATCTTCTATTTGCTGTTTGTATATATCTGGACTTATTTGTCATTTGTGTATCTTCTTTAGAAAAATGATAGAAGCTTTTTGTCAATTTCTTAATTTCGTTATTTGTTGACTTTTTTGTAGTTGAAGTTGCAGGAGTTATCTTTCTATTCTGGATTTTAACTGCTTATTGGATGTATGCTGTACATATATTTTCTCCCATTCTATAAACTGTTGCCTTTTCACGCTGTTAAGAGTGTCTTTTGATACGCGGAGGTTTTTAATTTTGATGCAATCAAATTTATCCATTTTTTTCTTTTTGTCTGTACTTTTGAAGTCAAATTCAATAAATCATTTCCAAATCCACTGTCATGAAGATTTCTCACTATGTCTGTCTTCAAGAGTTTTATAGTTCTAGTTCTTACATTTGAATCTTTCATCCCTTTGAGTTAATATTTTGATAGTGTAAAGTCGGGGTCCAATGTCAGTATTAAGTATGTGGATATTCATTTTTTCCTACATCATTTATTGAAAATATTCCCCTTTTGTATTGTCCCGGGACCTTCGACAAAAACCATTTGATCATAGATGCAGGGTTTTATTTCAAGTTTCTCCATTCTTTTTTTTAAAAAAATATATTGTTATTATTATAATTGTTTTGACAATATGTTGCCCAGTCTGGTCTCAAACTCCTGACCTCAAACGTTCCTCCTACTTCAGCCTCACAAAGTGCTGGGATTGCAGATATACGCCACTGTGTCTAGCCTCCATTTTTAAAATACCAAGCCAATACTTTATTTATTTTTAATAGGATAATATACTTGACTTTATTAGAATTATTAAACAGGTTTAATCCATTTTCAAAGAAATTTGTTTAGCACATATGATATATGTACACATGGGATAGTACACAGCTTTTAAAAAGATAGAAATTTTGTCATTCGCAACAACATGGATGATCCTGGAGGAAATTATGCTAAGTGAAATAGACTGATATCAGAGAGACAAATACTGTATTATTTCATTTATATATTGGATCCAAGTCAGACTTATAAAAGTAGAGAGCAGGATTGCATTACGGGAGGCTGGGAAGAGAGGAGGGTAATCAGAAAAGGGAAAATATTGGTCCAAGTATATAAACTTTCAGTTAGACAGGAGGAGTACATTTTAGTGTTCTATTGCATTGCAAGGTGGCGGTAACTATTAATGGTAATGTATTTCTCTGGTTCCCTATTCTATTTCATTGGTCTACATGTCTGTCATTATGCCAGTACCACATTGTCTTGAATATTACAGCTTTGTCATATGGTTTGAAATCAGTAAATATGAGATTTTCAATTTGCTTTTCTTTTTAAAAATTGTTTTGGCTAATTGGGGTTCCTTTGAGATTCCATATAAATTTCAGAATGGGTTTTCTATTACTCTGAAACAATGTAATTGGGATTGTGAAAAATGGTCCTGAATCTGTAGATTACTTTGCATAGTATTGTTATCTTAACAATATTAAGAATTACAGTCCATACACAGCTATGTTTTTCTATTTTCTGATGTCTTATAAAATTGATTTCAGTAAAGTTTTATAATTTTCAGTGTATAATCTTTTATCTTCATGGTTAAGAGAATATCAAGTATTTTGGTTCTATTGATATTATTGCAAAAATAATTTTTATTAATTTTATTTTTATAATGTTCATTTTTAGTGTATGGTAAGGCAACTATTTTTTTTTTTTACATCCTGCAACTACATTGATTTTATTTATTAGTTTTAATAATGTATATGTATGTGTGTTTGTATGTAAAACAGGGTTCTTTGTATAGAATATCATTTTGCCTGTGAACAAACATAATTTTACTTTGTCTATTCAAACTGTATGTTCTTATTTATTTTTCTTGTCTAACTTCCCTGGCTAGAATTTTAGAACTGTGTTGAACAGAAGTAGTAAGAGAGTAGTAAAAGTAGGCATCCTTGTCTTGTTCCTGTTTCTGTAAGAAATGGTTTTAGCCTTTTGTTGTTGTTATTGTTAAATACAGCGTTAGCTGCAGAATTTCCATGTATGGACATATTATGTTGTTTGCTTTCTAGGTTTTTTGTTTGTTTTTTCATTTCTGTTTTTTGGAGTTTTTTTAGATTTTACTATGAAAAGGTGTTGAATTTTATGAAATTTTCTTTTTAGATAAATTGAATTTATCATTATTTTCTTCATTCTGTTAATGTGGTGTATTATGTTGAATTTATATGTTACATCATCCTTGCATTCTGTTTGGACCAATAAATCCTATTTGGTCATAGTGTATGCTCCTGTTGGGCTTAAAAATGTTTAAATATTATGAATACATTAAAACTATACATACAAATAAAGCATAAGTGACATTTTGATACAAGCATGAATATGTAATTATTAAATAAGGTAATGAGAATATCCATCACCTCAGGAATTTATTATTTCTTTGAATTGCAAACATTCTAATTCCATTCTTAATTATTTTGAAATATACAATAAGTTATTAACTACAGCTACCCTATTATGCTACCAAACACTATATCTTACTCCTGCTATCTATTTGTATCATGTACCCATTAATCATCACCTTTTCATTACACCCTCATACTATCATTCCCATCCTCTGTAGCCATCATTCTATTCTCTATCTTCATGAGTTCAATTTTTTTCCCACGTGTGAACATATATAATATTTGTCTTTCTGTGCCTGGTTTATTTTACTGAATACAATGTCTTCCAGTTTCATCTATGTTGTTGTAAATAATAGAATTTCATTCATTTTGTAGTTGAATAATATGCATATATGTACCACATTTGTTTTATCAATTAATCCACTGATGGTCTTTTAGGTTGATTCCAAATTTTGGCAATTGTGAATAGTGCTTCAGTAAACATAGGAGTTTAGCTATCTCTTTGATATATTTATTTTCTTTATTTTGGATATATACCCAGCATTGAGATTGTTGATTATAGGATATTTCTATGATCTGTTTTTTGAGGAAGCACCACACTTTTCTCTATAGTAGCTGTACTAATTTACAGTACTACCAACAGTGTATGAGTGTTTCCTCTTCTCCACATTCTCACCAGAATCTATAATTGACTGTCATTTTGATAAAAGACATTTTAACTGGGGTAATATTATGTCTCATTGTAGTTTTGATTTGTGCTTCTGAGATAATTAGTGAGGTTAGGTTTTTTTTCACATACTTGGACATTTGTATGTCTAATTTTGAGTAATGTATATTCAAATTGTTAGTCCTTTTTAAAATTTGATATTTTTTCCCTATTGAGTTGTTTGAGTTCCTTATTTATTCTGGTTATTAAACCCTCATTAGATAGGTAGTTAAAAGTTTGATTTTTTTTCCCTTACATTTGCTAAGAAGAATTTTTATTCTTCAGCTATTATATTAAATGTTCTGTAAATACGTATTAGGTTCATTTGCTCTATAGTGTCAGTATAGTTTGATTTATTTGTTGATGTTCCATCTAGATTATCTGTCAAATGCAGAAATTGGGATGATGTCATTATATTAGCATCTACCTCTCTCTTTAGCTTTAGTACTTTTTTCATTCTATAATTGTGTGTTCCAGCATTAGGCACATATATATTTACAAATGCTATTTCCTCTTGCTGAATTAATTAATCCATTTATCATTAGATAATAACTTCCTTTGTCTTCTTATACAACTTTTGTATTACAATTCATTTTATCTAAGTACAGCTAGTTCTGCTCTTTTTTATTTTCCTTTCATGAAACATCTTTTCTAAACCTTCATTTTCACTATATGCTTGTCTTTATAGCTGAAGTGAGTTTCTTGTAGGCAGCATACTGTTGAGTCTTTTTTAAACACTTGTTCAACCAATCTATACTTTTCAATTGGATAATTTGATTAGATAATTTAACCCATTTGTATTCAATGTTATTATTGATAAGAATTTATGACTACCATTTTGTTATATGTTTTTTGTTGTTTTGCTGATCCTCTCTTCCTTTTTTATCATATTTCTTTTTTACTGTTTTTCTTTGTGCATATGTAATTTACTCTGATAATGTGCTTTGTATTTTTGTGTATCTGTTACAGGATTTTGCTTTGTGGTTATTATGAGTCTTGCTGATAATATTGTATAACCAGTCATTTTAAACGGATGTCAATTTAACTCTGATCACATACAAAAAAAGAAACAAAAAACAAGCAAGGAAAACTAAAAATCTCTTCACTCTAACTCAATGCCTCACATTTTTTGACTTTTTGTTGTTTCTATTTATATTGTCTATCTCTTAACAAATTGTTGCAGCTGTTATTTTTGTTAGGTTTATCTTTTAGTTTTTCTGCTAGAGATAAGAATGGTTTACACGCCACAATTACAGTATTAGAGTATTTCATGTTTGTCTATGAGTACATAGAGTACATAGTTACTGACAAGAGTAAGTATACTTTTACTAGTGAGTTTTATACTTTCAGGTGATTTTCTGTTGCTTGTTAATATTCTTTTTTTTATGTTTGAAGAAATTTGTTTACTATGTCTTGCAAGAGAAGTCTGGTGTTTATGAAATTCCTCAGCTTTTGTTTGTCTAAGATGTCTTTATTTCTCTTTCATGTTTGAAGGATAGTTTTACTGGATGTAATATTCGAATTGGAAGTGTTTTTCCTTCTGTACTTTGAATATGCAATCTTACTCCCTCTCAGTCTGTAAAGTTTCTGCTGAGAGGTCTGCTGTCAGATGTATTGAAACTCTTTTGTATGTTGTTTTCTTCTTTCCTCTTTTTGCTGTTAGATTCTTTTTTTTTTTTTAACTTTTGAGTGTTTGATTATTGTTTGACTTGAGGTCATCTTATTTGGGTTGAATCTCTTTGGTGTTCTTTGATCTTCTTGTACCTGGATATTTATATTTTTCTCTAGGTTTAAAAAAGTTCACTGTTATATTTCTTTGAACATATTTTCTATCTCAATCTCTCTTTTTGCATTCTCCTTAAGGCCAATAACTCTTATATTTGCCCTTTTGATGCTATTTTATAGATAAGGTAGGCATGTTTTATTCTCTTTACAAACTTTTTATTTGCTCTGACTCTGTGTTTTCATACAGCCTATCTTTGAGCTTACTTGTTCTTTCTTCTGCTTTTTTAGTTCTGCCACTGAGAGATTCTGATGTATATTTTCAACTGGTCACTTAAATTTTTTAGCTCCTACATTTCCACTTGATTATTTTTTAAAAATTTTAATGTTTTTATAAAATGTATCTGATAGAATTCTGAATTACTTCTCTATACCATCTTTGAATTCATAGAGCTTCTTCAAGAACAGCTATTATGAATTCCCTTTCTGAATGGTCACATAACTCTATCACATCAGGATTGGTCATAGTTTGCTGAAGAGGTCATATTTTCCTGGATGTTCTTGATACTTGTGAACATTAAACAATGTCTGGGTAGTAAAGAGTTAGGTATTACAAATTTTACAGTTCATTTGTACTCATTCTTTTTGATAGGGCTTGTCAAGAATTCAAGGATTAAGTATTCTGGTCACTGCAGCCATTTTAGCACTAAGGTATGCACTAAGAATGCTACAACTCTTGCAGACTCCTGGATTCATAGCCTCGGTTGACGCAAGAAAAATAAGAGAAAATTTCAAGTTTCTGGCTCTCTTCCCTCTCTTTCCCCCGATCAGAAGGAGTCTCTCTGCCTTGGGATGCTTGGATTCTTAGAGGGGTAATGTGGACCCTCCTGTGGCCACTAAAGCAGGCACCATGACCTTCCAGAGCAGCACTGTTCTGGGGCTCACCCTAGGCTTATGGTCACTATTGCCCTGTTGCTGCTGATGACCCACTTTAATCAGATAATGGTTATTAATCATACCAGGTCTGGATTCATCCCATTAGGGTAGTGGATTCTCTTGTGACCCAAGGTGGGTCTAGAAACACCTTGTAAGGGCAAAGACCTGAAATCCAGGGCTTCAGGAATCTCCCTAATGCTTTATTTTACTGGACTGAGCTAGTACCCAAGTTATAAGACAAGTATTATGTACTCTTCCCACATTCTCCCCCAAGGGATAGGAGTCTTTCCCTGAGCTCACTGATTGGAATTGAGAGGGGTGATCAGGCATTCCCATGGTTGCCACAGTTGGTTTCAGTCTGGGTTGCACCTCATGTTGATGACACGTGAGACAAGCACAGCACAAGAGCTTGCCCAAGAATTGAAGTCTTTTGTGATCTCACTGCCATTCAAATTTATTCTGGGCACCAGATCACATTAGTCGCTGTTAGTAAAGTTAGTCTGTATGTGAATTCCTCCAACTGGGGCAGAGGATTCCCCTCTGATCCAGGACAGGTTTAAAAGCTCCCTGTGTGGAGACCAAGAGAATTCTGTTCTGTGTTGTGTTCCACTGTGACAAGGCAGCACTGGCTCTAATGCAAGTCTCAGAGTCATTTTGGTTGCCTTCCCAACAGATTCTGTACTGCCTGAGGTTGGAGAAATGGGTGGTGTGAACAAAGCAAGACTGTTTTTATGCTTTTCAGTTCTAACTTTTGAAGTCTATGCTTCTATCATTAGTACTGTGATTGCTCACCTTCTTTTTTTTTTTTTGGTTCTTATGAAGCTGGCTTCTTGCTTGAACATTTATTCAATTCGGTGTTCTTTTGGGAGAATGATTGGTGGAGAGAGGTATTTGCCCATCATGCTCCACCTCCCCTACTATTAAATTCTGTTTGACAATATTTTGTTGAAGACTTTTGCATTGATATTCTTTGGGAATATTGCAGTTTCTTTTCTTATTCACCTGGGAGCTTTCAGACTAAAAAATTAAAGAGATCTCAAACCTAAAGAGTCAACATTTGCAATTTAATGAGATCCCTAGGTGATTTTTATGCACTGCCGGGGGACATGTTTTCTCACCTTTATTGTATGTTGGGTTTATTTTAATGCTATCTACTGCCAGTAAAAATATGTATTAACATTTTTCTCTCTCATTTTAACTTAAATTCTAATCAAGACCTAGGGAACAGGTGACCCTTATCTTTCATACCTTTATTAAGAATTACTGCTATAAGTGTTCCATTTCTGGTTTCACAGAGTCTTTGCCCTCGGAAGATTTAAGAGAAATTTTGTTCCTATAATTGTTTTTCTATTGTCATTAGCCCTTGTCACATTCTCTCTCTCTCTCTCTCTCTTTTTTTTTTTTTTTTTTGAGTTGGAGTCTCACTCTGTCACCCAGACTGGAGTGCAGTGACCGCTCCCGGCCACTGCAGCCTTGACCTCCTGGGCTCTGGCGATCCTTCCGCCTCAGCCTTCCAAGGAGCTGGAACTACAGGTGCGTGCTACCACACTGGCTAATTTTTTTGATTTATTGTAGAGATGAGGTCTCACTAAGTTGCCCAGGCGGGTCTCGAACCCGCTGGCTCAGGCAATCCACTCACCTCAGTCTCCCAAGGCACGGGATTACAGGCTGAGCCACGAGCCCGGCTACCTTGTCACATTCTCAAGTCAGCCTGAACACCTTTTGCTCTTCAAAAATCACTAATCTAGTGAAAAATTATATGAACACAGAGATCATATGTAGCTAGATTTTATGCAGAACTTACCATGTACTTTCTGTGTGAATTTGTGAACGTTAATTAATCTACCTAGGACTCCTTTATATTAGACACTAGTGACAATTAAATGGCAGAGCCTATGTAAAACCCACACGGAATGCCTTCCTTGTAGCAGCTTTGTAAATTTCAGCTAGCTCCCACACTTTCATTTGAAATACATTAATCAGATAAAATATGTCTTATGAGAACCTGTCGGTTTTCTCATATCTATTCCTGCCTTCTTCTAAAGTAGTAGAATATGTGACTTATGAATCTATATATGCCTAGAAAAAAGTTTATTCCAGCGTTATTGAATGTGGGCATGTAAAGAAATGGACATGTTTTGTAAAACAAGTGGGCAGTTCCATTAAAGCCAATACCAATGTCCTAGTTACTTTTCCTTCTTTTTTTCTCTTACTGCTACCTGGAGTATGAACATTTTAGCTCTAGTAGAACAGACATTTTGAATAACAAATTGGAAGTGTTATGAGAATCACAGAACAATAAGATAAAATAAAATAAAATAGATTTTGAGATATCTTTATATCAGGCCTGGGCCACCTATGTGACTTTAAATAAAAGATCAATTTTTGATCCTATTTAAACTGTTATTTTGCATTTTGGGTCATTTAAAGCTGAAATTAGTCTAAACTAATACACTTAGGTTAAAAAAAGAACAATTATAAAGGTAAACTTGTCAAGCTGATACGACTTTAAATTATAGCTCTACTTTTTAAGAGTTAAATAATAATATATTTAAATATTATATTTCTCTATATGTTCATTTTAAAATAAAAAGTAATTATATATATATCTTTCATAGATGCCTTGAGAATTAAATTTTTATTGTGCAGTGTCTAGAACAAAGGTCAGCATAGACCTACAAGTTATGTTCTGCTCTCTGCCAGCTTTTGTGAGTAAATTCTATAAATAGATTTTTGTTGGAATGCAGTCGCACCATTTGTTTATGTGTTGTCTTTAGATGCTTTTATAATGGAATTGCTACAGGTCAAAAGATTCCAAATTTGGGATTCCATCAGAATCACCAACTAAGATGATGCAGGTGAACCCCAAAATTGGAGTTCAGACTAAGGTGCCAAGTGGGTTCTTTGCTTTATACAGGAAGGAATTCAAGCACAATTCATAAATAGGAGATGAAAGTAAGTTTATTTAAAAAAAAAAAATACAAGAAACTAGAAAGTGGTTATCCTATAGGCAGTGTAGCCTCTGTGGCCTGCTGCTTGGTTGTATTTGTGACTTTTTTTAAGCAAAGGGTGGATTATTCATGGTTTCCCAGGAAAGGGCTGGAGAATTCCTAGAACTGGTTTCTTCCTTTTTTACACCATATAGTGTAATTCTGGAGGTTACCATGGTAATTGTAAACTGTCATGGTGTTGGTGGGAGTCTTTTAGCATGCTAATATATTCTAATTAGTGTTAATAAGCACAAGCAGAGGCCACTTTCCTTTTTTTTTTTTAAAGGCAGGATTTATTGAGAGGACAGAGAAGCTCCCACAGTGGGTAGGGACCCAAAGGGTTGCTCTTAGCTGGCTTTGACCAGTCTTCCTCACTGCCTTTTGTCTTGTCAGTGAGGTCTAGGTCTTGTGACCTTCATTTGGAAACTAGTCCTGAGGGATCCTTATCTTATTTTTTCCCTCTGAGATACATACTCTTCCTTAATCCTAAGGGTTTGGAGAAGAATAGAAGTGTATCTTTTGTAACTGATTCCTGCTGGTTTTATGGGTGTAGTCTCTGCCTAGTATTTGAAGAGTAAAAAAAAATCTCTGGATGCCTGATCTAAGGAAGCCCAAAGGCAAGACATTTCCATTGTCTGGGCCATAAGACAGGATGGGACGGCTTTCTACAGATAATGTAGACAGATTCTTAATAATAGACATTTGTATGGAAACAGAAGAAAAACAGAGTTTAACTTCTGGAGTAGTCAATTGCCTAGTTTTTCTAGTGTTTCTGATGCATCCTCAGATTACAGTGACAACCTGAAAGATTCTTCTGAATTGTAGTCTAAACCAGGCATTCAAGTGATCTTTCTGTGACGTCTATACAACAGCAGGCAGGCACAAAGTTTATTGCTTAGCTCCAGTTTGCTGGGCTTTTGAAAACCAGTTTTAATTTCTAGTGATTTCAGTTCTGAAAATCTGAAGAAAGATTGGAAAACATTAGTATGGAGACTTGTGGCTAAGAAATAATTTAGTATGCAGCTCAAATTGTAGAAAATCACAAAAGTTAAAAAAATGAAAATCTAATTACAGATATACTCTAGTTTCTTGAAACACAACTTTCTCCCCCAGTTCTCTATCTCTACCACAAACAAATCATAGTAGGATTTATCTGCAAGATGTTTTAGTCTTATTATATGTAGTTTATGTGCATAAAGTACAGCAAGAATAATTATTTGTTATATAGACTATTTTTTTTTTAATTGACTTTATTGGATCACTTTTCATGAGGAATCTCAGTTTAGACCTTTTAAAAAGTTCTCAAGCCCAGTCACAGATTTGAGCCTATGAATAACTATATGGATTGGGTGAATTTCTCTCTTTGAGGACTCAACTAATTTGAAGTTTTGGGGCCTGTTAGCAAGCAAATTTCTTTGCCTACCACAGATCCGGAGCCCCATAGGGGTACCAGGTCAGACTTTCCAAGGGACTTTTTATTGGCTCTTTATAGAACTCAATCTCAATTCCTCCAAGCAATCTGCTTATATCTGAAATATTATTCTGTCCAAAACCTTGATAAAATAACTAGAATGCCCATATAAATTTCTTAAAAGGAAAAAGCTTTTCTTGAATGTGAAAAACAAAAGTAAAAGAATCAGCGATGCTTCAAATAAAGTAAAAAAAAAAAAAAAAAGATTATTTTAATCTTCTGTTAGTTCAGCTCATGCAATTAATTCTTGTTCTGTTCCATATTGGGTTAGAAATCCTCATGAACACAGCATTTCTAAAAATAGGAGTCCTAAAACTCTTTTTCCTAGTCCAATGGCATAATCCCTAAAGTTATTAGAAACTGCCATTGAAGAGCACCTGCCAGTCTTATTATAAACCACTTCTTGAAAAGGATCAAAGTAAAACAAGAATTGTGGATGGCAAAAGTCATAAATTTGGTCTAAGACACAATTGATAATGGGTTATTCTATGGCAATACCAATTTAGCATATAATTATTATTACTACTAATAACATATACTGACATAGGCATGTCACATGAAATACATATAGAAATCTTGAAATAGCACATTTAGAAAGAAAATTCAGCATCTTTTCATATTTGACAATGTGTTTCATATGATTTTAATATACCAAATAAGCCAAATATGTCTTTTTTGAACTTCAGAGTAACCTAATGTCTAAAACTATTGAGGTCAAAGACTGAATTCAGAAGCTAAAATTTAAATTTTGAAAACTTTGTCAAATATCAAAGGTTTCAAAACATTTGATGCCACCACACATGATCACAGGTCACTCTAAAGTCATTCACTTAGCCAAAATAATAATTCAAATATTTTAAAAAAGCATTTTAAAAAGCAAAAACTTTTACTCTTTAATAGAGGAGACTCCTTTTCTTGAACAATAAGAACTGAGAAATATAGCATAGGGTCAACTGAATCTGTCTCTCTGATTTTTTTTTCTGTTGCTTACTCAGAAGATAAGCAAAAATATTACATTATCTTTTGAAATTACATAAAGTCTTATATAAAAGAGAAAATCAAGTTCTATTTTTGCATGAATGTTTTATTAACATTAAAATTTACTTTAGCAAAACCTTAAAAACAAACGCATTTAATTTTAATTAGTTTAACCAGTAGGTAAGATTTTTGTGAGCTTTTATAACCCTCTATAACTTTGTATTAAAAGGTAGATCAATGTTCTAAGAAAACACTGTTATTATGGCAAAGGGGCTAAGATTTTGGCCTGGCATCAGTTTGTTTTTGATATTAATGTTCAATTTATAGGAAAACTAAACAATTTTTTAGTGAATTTGATCATACATAAAATTTCTTTCTCATAAGATTAAACCATCATAAACCTTTAATGACTTGTCTAAATCTTAGTTGCATTCTCATCATTTTACCTTAGGAAAAAGTTTACTCTTTCCCAACTTTAAATCTATAATCATTTAATTTTAGTCCTCATTTTATTCTTTTAATTAAAAAACCCTGAAAAACCTATACACTAGACGAAGTTACATTGCTTTTAACATAAATCACATTCCCATGTCTTCTTATAACTTTTTACCAAAACACATCTTATTTATGGTACATATTTTGCATGTAAAATTATTTTTCTTTCATCTTTTAGTTTTAACTACATGTATTAATTTTTTAAAAAATGTTAACTATTAGCATCTCTAATTGTTAATGAAAAACTTAAAAGGTGAACCGTTTTAATTATGTACCAGATGCTGAGTCTAGGACAAAGACAATATCCAGGTGTAGACTTCATCATCTTAACAACTTAAATCTAAAGACATACTTCAAAAAGTACAAAAATATTACAAAAGCAAATTTTTATATCTTAAAATATTTGGCTGAAATAGTATGGAACCAATGTCTAAATTAAATTCTGAGGACATTTCTATTTTACCAATAATTTTAAAACTGTTTTTACTAAAGATTACTAAAGTTACATGAATTAAGACATTTGACTTAAAGTTTCTACTTTTTGATAAATATTTGAACACTTATTTTTCATTAAGTCAATTAGAGTTATTTTAGTCTTAAGCTATAAAAAAAATGACACAAGTAAATGTTCCGTTAACACAGTCAGGAAAAATATTTTAAAGAAATGTATGACTTATGAATTTAAGACAAGTGGATACCTTTATAAATGGAGATTTCCTTAAAAGTCATCATTTATTGTAAGCAATAGTCAGTTATCCTCAAAAGTGTATATATATATATATATTTTTTCATTTGTTCAGAGTACCAGAACTGGGGGTTTGGGCTGCTGGCCTCTGAAAGTTTTGCTGGAAAAATCATAGAAAAAACACAATAAGTAATAGAAGAAAAGGCACACAAATGTGATTTAACACATATACACAGGAAACTTGAGAATGAAGACCCAACTTCCCATGAATTACAGAAATTTAAATACCATCTTGACTTTAAAGAAAGAATGGAAGATTGCAAGATGGTAAAGCAGGTTATGGGAGAGGAAAGAAGAGGGATTCTATTGAGGGACAAAAAATGATTGAGAGAATAAATGGTTGGAGGAAGCAGAAAATGATTTGTTAGTACCTCTCTTTGGAAATTGAATGAATCTAAGAGACAGACTTTTTTTTTGTAAAATGTTTGGACCAAATCTGATTACATTCTTCCTCTCCTTTGCTGATAACAGGTAGAGGAAACATCTTGGGGCCAAGGGAATGACAGAGAAACTTGAGACAAAATGCCTTATGTGGGAGGAGCAACTTATTCCTCTTGGGTCAGATCCACTAATCAACTGCATCTTATTTCCAAAGGTGGCTTTATAGGTGGGCTGTGTGGCAGAGACAACAAAAAAATGTTGACAGAGAGCCCCAAAGGGTTAGATGTTCTTTGCACTATTGCCGAAAAACTTAAGAGCATCCAGGACTCGGCCAACTGTGATTCCCAAAGACACAAAAAAGTAACGCAAATTGAGGTCACAAATCAATGAGAGTCCCTTCTTCAGATGTTGAAAGAACCAGAACACCTGGGGTAGGCCAATTGTGATTCCTAAAGGCACAAAACCTAACACATATTGGGGTCACAAATCTAACAGTGATCCTCAGACACAGCACCTAACACAGATTGGGGTCACAGAACCATGTGTCAGAGTCACCACAGTAAGGGACTTCTCAAAACAACAAAAAAAGAGAATTCAAAATAAATAATGTGTTCTGCCTTACACAGAATAGAAAGATTTGCCCAAAGGACCAAAGCAAACATTGCAAGTGTACATAAACCTGAATTTGGCCACTAAAAATGGATGAAGTGGACTCATAAAGATCTGAAAATCACAAAACCCATGAGTAAAGAGAGGGCTTGAATAGCAAATGTGAGTCATTTTAAAGCACAACACCCAGATTTAACAAGGGGAAAACTCACTCATCTGTCAGGATTGAATGGTCTCACGTGGGCTTAGCCAGTGGCCCAGGTGGTGGTGCCCCCTAGTTCCATATAGGGTAACCACAAAGATGGTGCAGACCAAGGAACTCCAAGGTTGGGATCCTACCAGAGTCACCAATTAGGATGATGCAGGGAAACCCCAGAATTAGAGTTTGGCCCAAGAGGCCAAGTGGGTTCTTAACTTTTTGCAGGAAGGAATTCAAGTACAAACTGTAAATGGGAGATGAGACAAAAAGACAGTTTATTAAAGAAACAGAGAAAAAAGAAAGTGGCTATCTCATGAGCAGAGCAGCCCAAGTTGACTGCTGGATGGTTGTATTTGTGACTTTTTCTTGGTTTATCTGTTAAGCAAGGAGTGGGTTACCCATGAATTTTTCAGGAAAGGGGTGAGGAATCCCTAGAATCGAAGGTTGTTTCCTTTTTAAACCATGTAGGGTAACTTCCAGAAGTTGCCATGGTAACTGTAAACTGTCACAGTGCTGGTGGGAGTCTTATAGCATGCTAATATATTATAATTAGCATATAATAGCAAAGATGACAAACAGAGGTTGCTTTCCACACCATTTTGGTCTTAAGTTATTCTGCAATGACTTTGAGCATTCTTCCTCATTGCATCCTTTCTTGTTAGTGAAGTCTGGGCCTTGTGATCTTCATTCTGGAAACTAATCCTGCTGGATTTCTGTCTCAGAATGGCAGAGTTGCATAGTTGCAACTGAGACCTTACAGTCCACAGAGCTAGAATGATTTATTATCTGACCCTTCACAGAAAAATAATGCGGATCCCTGATTGAGAACTTAGAAACTGATAATTTGATTATGTATTTGCTTTCTATAAAACCATTGTAGAAAGATGTTGTCTTTCTTGTAAAGTGATTATATCACCAATCAATTCTCAAGTATGCATACACTTAGAGATGATTTTGGAGTGGTGGGTATGAGATTTTACTAATCAAACAGTGTTTATTGCTTTAGTCCCTTTAAGGCCTATGGTGTATATCTACCAAAGACTGGTATGGATTACAGCTTCAGTCTGCAGCCTCAGGGCAGAGGATAACAGATTGGTCAATACCAGATGAAACCTATGGTTCATTAATTACTATTATGGGTTGAAAAAGCCAGTCTACATTTAAACTCTTCCCTAAGCAATGTAAGATTCCTCTCATGGGGACCCACTAACCTTCACATATTAGAAGACTGCCAGGCAAAATCAATTTAAGTCCATTGAACTGATCTACTTCAGCCCTAAAAATCAATGATTCAAATGAAATAAGTGTTCCGAAATAACATGTAGAAATGTTAGAAGATCCAGTTTCTTCTTAGATAGTTAACAGAAGACTTGATATGAAGGAATTCTATTTACCCTTTTAATTAACCAACCTAGTCTTTCCATGTATCTTGCTCTGGCTATCCTTGCAAAACTTTCAAGTTTGATTAACTAAAATCTACCAGACATTACAATAGTATTTTAAAACTGAGATAGGTTTTGCTACCCAATAAATATACACAGGCAGCGCAACACTTCTGAGTAAATTATTTAAACACTGATGTTTTAGGTTTAGCTCTTTAATAGACCTATGTCTTTTCCCCCAGTTGAAAGTACCTATTATATGTTTAAATTAATCACATTTCATTCTCTTAATTCAAAATTGTTACTGCCTTATTGCAATAATTAGATTTTCAGTGTTGCTTTTAGTACAATTCATTTATTTTATCTACAAGATTGAGAAACTATTCAGTCTAACTGAATTCAATAAGCATGTATTTTGTTCCACTTATGACAAAATACTCTGTCATTTTGAGGCTTATATTGAATTTATTCATGGCTTCTCTTCTCAGCTAAAAATACAGAATTGTAGACACATAGTAAAAGATAACGAAATGTAGTAAAGAGCTTCAATATGGGAAAGATCTTAACATGGAGTTAGTTGATCATAGTTTAAATAACAGCTTAGATAGACCTTCACAATTCCCAATTCACCTTTTTAAGGTAATTTTCTGTTATTATACTCTAGTAAATATAGGCAGCAAATATGGAAGAAATGGCATATTTAAAAAATATGGGATTTGATCTGGTTTATTCCCTCTTTTCAGCAATGTGACCTGAAACAACTCATTTACCATTTTCTGGTATTATTAAATTAGAGGATTTTCAAGAGCCGTTACTACTCTGAAATACTCTTCAGTGCTAGGAAATGAACTACCAGAATCTATAGAGAAAAAAAAAAACAAACGAAATCTCAATTAAGATCCAAACAAGATACAACATTTAAAGACTTTGGAGTTTCAAAATAGCTCCCATCCCTCTGGTAAGGAGACTAATGAACAGTGAAATGACCAATTGCAAACAACAGATGGAAAAGGCGGGGGAAGGAGACATCTGAAAAAGGCCATCACCTAGATAATCAGTCCCTGAATAATTCAGAGATGACTGCATTTCCACTTCTCATTGCCTAAACATTTAGCAAAGCTCATTGACATTATTCCTATGACTCTCATGAGGTGACATATGAAAACAAAGATTCTTCTGTAATAGTCCAACACTAACTAAGAAAAAAAAAAAAGTAAAGCAGGCTTTTCCCATTTGTGAATCATTGACGAGTTTTACATTCAGCCAAGTTTTCCCCGCCTCCTGTCTTTTTAACTCATTCCATCCTATCTGTCCTTAGTCTACGTTGCAGTACCTCTTTCCTAGAATTTTGTTGCAATATCCTAGTTTGTTCACGCAGACTTTTCAGGTTTCCTTGCCATGAAACATGCTAACCACAAGAAAAATCTTCTCAAATGTGAACCTCTTTACAAATATTCAATAACTTCCTTTAGAACAAGCAATATATTCCAAAGTGTGTATTATAGCTTTAAACCTCTCTTTATCACATTTCTCTTCAATGCTACCTTTTAAAATTCCATTAATAAGGAACTATTCTAGCCTGTTTATACTCAAAGTTTATTTTGTGTATTTAGTATAGATACATAGATTCACACCTACTTTCATATTTTAAAAATAGGCAGGAAATACTAAAAAAAAATAGTAAAAGAACATCATGGGGAAATTTACTGATTTAATTGATTTACACACGCTTAGAGCATAATGAATAAAATAAATCTAAACTTGAATTCTAAAGGCTGAAATATGCAAATAAATTGTTTTAAATAAATTTACATTTTAGCTTGAAAGTGTGAAAGCCAATCAATTTTATATTTAGTCTTAAAGCAAATTTTTAAAAAATTCTGTCTTCTTGGCACTGTTGAGTTATATGTGGAAGATAGAAAGGAGGGATGATGAATTTGTGTCTGATTCTGATATATCATGAACTTAAAAAACTTTTTAGATTTTTTTTCAACTTGTTGCTTGAGCTTACAAGGCTCTGAAGCACTACTAAACCTTTGATTTTCAGCAAATAGTTTGTTCATATATTTTTTCTGTACTTGACTGACACAATAAAAAAGGGGCAAACGTATTTTCCTTTCAGCCCAGATTACTTTATTTGAACACTTTAGTCTATTCTAACTGTTCAAATACCATTATCTTCTGTGATACAAGAAAGAACATCACTATCATTTATTTCCTCTAAAGCTATGGATCCATAGCCACAAGATGTTACATTCATTCTTCAGTAGAGAAAGGGGAGTAGGTTTTAACGACATGTTGAAAGTGAAGCACATAATACTTTAAGGAATATATAGCCTAATATAAAAAGAAAAAAAATGTAGCTTTTTCACCGTTTCATTTCTTGAGCTTAATTTAGTTGATTAGTTAGTTGGCAATTTCTATATGTTATTACTTTCATTCCTCAAGTTTATTGTAAATAAACAACGAATTGATGTCTAGGCCTGGTGCTTTTTGAATGTCTCATACACACAATACACACAATACTTGCATTAATGTCTGGCACAGAACAATTATTCTGTAAATGTTTATGTAATAGATTTTGAATTAGTTTTTTAGGACTCTTGCCACAAACTACCATAAACTTAGTAGCTTACAATGACTGAAATTTATTCTCTCCCAATTCTGAAGGCCAGAAGTTAAAAATCAAGGTGTTGACAGGATTTGTTCATTCTAAAGATTCTACAGAGAATTGGTTTTACATGCCTCTCTCCTAGCTCCATTAACCTTCTGGCAATTGCTGACTTTCCTTGGCTTATAGATGCATCTCTTCAATTTCTGCCTCCAACTTCACATCATCTTTTCCCTTGTGTTTCTATATGTCTTGCTCCATCTCTCATAAGGACAGTTTCAATATATTTAGGGCTCATCCTAATTCAGTATGATTTTATCTTCAGCCTTACGTTAACTTCCCATGCAAAAACTCTATTTTCTAACAAGAGCCAATACTGAGCTTTTGGGCGGACAGAAATTTGTGATAAATACCATTCAATTTACTCCAAATTATATAATAAATTATTTTGGTGTAAGGGTGATAAAGTTCTTCCTCTACTCTGTTAGAATTTCCAGCTGGGCCTCAGAACTAAATGATCATAAAGCATATTAAGAAGAAAAAGGCACACAACTTTTATTTAGTAATTTTCATATGTACATGAGACCCTTTACAAGAAAAGAAAAAGATGCAAAGAAGCAAATAGAGTCCTTAAGCTTATGCACTAGGTTGAACAAAGAGTAGTAAATTATAAAAAAAATGACAAGACAAAAGAGTTTGGATGATGGCAGTTAATTGTGGAGAAGTGACTAGGAAGATAATGATTAGTTTAACAAGATTTATTTGTTCAGGAACAATTTATTGGATTTCAGTTAACAAGGCATACAATTACACAGAACCTGTGGCTAGGGAGTTTTCAATGGCCAGCAAGAATGGTCAGCATGATCAGCTCAGGGGATCACAGCTGTGGGTCTGTGGTCATGGGAACGTTACAGCAATTACAATATACAATGGAGGGGGTCATTTTTTAGGTTAGGTAAACAGCAAAGATGGAGGATTTCAACAAAATGGAGTTACTTATATCAAGCAAGTTATTGCAATTATTTTACATATTTTATTAGCTATTTAATTCTCCCCTCCCCTTTTAGTTGTACATGAGTCAATTCATGGATTCATTGGTTAATGACAAAAGCAAGTGTTAAGGAATCAGTACAATGCATTTAAAAAATTAATGACAACAAGTAAGTTAGTTAATTTTAAGAAGTTGGAGTTTTACAGTTTAGCTGAGCATTGGCTATTCAGCCTGTGGTGTAGTTGAAGCAGGAAGGCAGGCAAGAGGATTTTCAGTTTAAATGTCTGAGCAGGGTGGAGTAACATTGGTTTTGTTTTTTTTGTTTTTTTGTTTTTTGGGCTTTCTTGACTAGTGAGTGATGAATTTTAGCTGGCACTCTGCTAACCTTGAGTGCTGTTGTAGTGGTGAGGATGACTTTGTACGGTTCTTTCCAGGCAGGGGTTGGTTTTTTCTTCTGGAATTTTTTGATGTAGACCAAGTTCCCAGGCTGGAACAGATGACACGTGTTGAGGATGGAGTGGGCAAGGGGGCCTGGACATTGGTGGGGACAATATTTTGGACCTGTTGTTAAGACTGGAGATACTTTAACAGAGATTGATTAGTGATTTTTTTAAGAATGGGATCCAGCAACCAGGGTAACAGAGGAGAAAGTCTTTCAAACATGACTTTTTATGGAGTAAACTCAGTTTTATATGGGCTGCATTGGGTACGGAGAAGAGTTATAGGCAGAAGATTTGCCCATTTTTCACCGGTCTCTATTATTAATTTGGTTAAAGTAGATTTTAAGGTTTGGTTTATGCATTTTACCTGTCCAGAGCTCTGTGGTCAGTAAGCACAATGTCCAGTTAATGCTGAGTGCTTTACTAACCAGCTGTACTATGGATGAGGTAAAGGCAGGACCATTGTTAGAGCCAATAGAGATGGGGAGCCCAAACCTAGCAATGATTTTATTTAGTAAAACACCTTGCAACTGTAAATGCGGTTTTATTTCTGTGGCAAAGGTCTTCAGAAAAAGTATTTACCAATACCAGTAGATAATTGTACCACACCTGAGGGGTTTTATTTCAGTAAAGTCTAATTTTCATTTTTCTCCAGGGGTTACTTCTTGAACCCTGATGCTGCCTGGAGGCCTGAGTCCTTGTTTTGCATTGACCTGGGCACAGGCTGGGCACATAGCAGCTGCCATTGCAGTTATGCTTTTTAAGTTATTAATATGATAAAAATGGCTTGACAACTCAGTCATTTTAGTACCTCCCAAATGGGTAGTAGAATGCAGTTGTTTTACCAAGGCATGTTTCAAGGTTTCAGGCAGAATAATTTTAGAGTCCTTAATTCACCATTCAGTGGAGTCTTTGTAAGCGCCCGCTAGGTTCACCTGTTTTTCTTTTTTCTAGGTATAGGTGGGCTGTTTGGGGATGGAAAGAGCTGGAAAGGTTTTAGTTAGCAGAATAGTTAGGAGTTTAATTGGATTTCTGCTGCCTTCTGAGCTGCCTGATTCACCAGGCAGTTCCCAGTTGCTTCTAGAGTGTTAAATTTCTGGTGTGCCCTGCAATGAATCACAGTTACCTCTCTGGGGAGCCATATAGCCTCTAGGAGGGCTAAAATTTTCTTCTTGTTTTTGATGGTCTTACCTGCAGTAGTAAGATGTCCTTGTTCCTTGTAGATTATGGCATGCACATGAAGTGTGGCAAAAGCATACCAGCTGTCGGTGAATATGTTTGCTCATTTTCCTGTTCCCCAGCACAAAGCCTGAGTCAAAACAATTAATTCAGCCTTCTGAGCTGAGGTACCTTGAGGCAATGCCTATGACCAGGTTACATTGTGAGCTGCGGTTACTGCTGTGCCAGCCTTGTGGACTCCCTCTGTTACCAAGCTGCTACCATCCATGAACAGGTTAGCATCAGCCTGGCTTAAGGGAGTGTCCCAAAGATTGGGCCGGCTGGCCTGAGAGATGTCCAACCACCTTCAAAGTCATGAATTGGAATCTCTGGATTGTTATCAGGCAGCAGAGAGGCTGGATTGAGGCTTTGAGTAGGAGAGAAATTTAGTCTTAGTTGGTCAAGCAAGAGACTCTGATATTGAGTGATATGAGCATTTGACATTCAGTGGCCAGAGACTCCTTGTTGCAAAGTTTTATTAGCATGGGGAATAGTTAAAGCCACGTTTTGGCCAAAAGTTAACTTATCTGCATGGCTGTGGCTGTAATGGCCCGGGGACAAGAGAGTCAGCCAGAGGCTATTGTGTTTATTCTTTTTGACAAATTAGTTACTGGTCTTCTCCAGGGTTTTAAGGTCTGAGTGAGGACCACTTTTGCAATTTCTCATTGTTCATGAATGGACAAGTGGAAAGGCTTGGCAACATCTGGGAGGGCTAAAGCTGGGGTTTGAGTGAGAGCCATCTTTAACTACTGGAACACTTGCTCCTCAGTAGCAGTCCATTGCAAGGGCTGGCCCTCTGCTGTGGCAGTTTATAGAGGTTTGGCAATTGCAGCAAAACCAGGGATCCATAACCAACAATACCCCACCACCCCCAGGAATTTCCATTCCTGTTTCTTTGTGGTTGGCATGGGAATATGAGGAATGGCTTATTTCCAGACTGAGGTTCACAGCTTGCTCACTCTTTGTTAGTCAGTATCACAGGTAGGGGACCTCAGTTGAGCAGAGCTGTGCCTTCTTCACTGAGACAAGAGGGCCAGTCAGAGGCTACTTTAAGCAGCTGAGAAATATTTATTCCTGCAAAACAGTCCAGTTTCTGCAGCTTTTTTTTTTTTTTTTTTTTTTTTTTGTATGTTCAAAGTTGCCTGAGTCACAAATGCCAAGTTAATAGCTTGAGCATTCTTGGGAGCTGAAGGATTAAAAGGGGTGTAGGTTATCACCCCCGGAGACTCCTTGGGTCCCTGGAGATCCTTGGTGGTTTTAGAAAGATTGATAGGCTTCTTGGTTGCCCCCTTCAAATCTGCTAATGGAACCTGGTGATAGGTATTTAGTGCCCTGGACCTGGCCAAAGTGTTAGGGTTCCAGTCTGGATGAGAGGAGGGAAAAACCTTATTTAACATTTCCTGACTTTTTTCCTGAGTACCTGCAGCTGAGGCTAGAACAGACTTCCTAATTCACTCTTGCTTCTCAGAAGTAAACAAAGTTATAAGGAGCTGCTGACAATCGTCCCAAGTGGGGTGATGTGTGCACATAACTAATTTCATTAAAGAAATTAAAACCTGTGTTTTTTCTGAGTACTGCGGGTTCTGAGTTTTTAATTATATAAATCAGCGGTTGAGAAAGGAATATTTATCAGGAAGGGTCACTCGTCTTGATCTGCCCCCTGTGGGATTTTCCATAGGGGAAGAAGGGTGTCTGAAATGGTCTGAGAGCAGAGACAGGTAGCCAAAAGTTGGCAAGGTTAACTTTTACATAGAGCATGTACTTTTCAGGACACAGCCTTTTTTTTTTTTCCAATTATTGTTTAGGGTTTAAGGACAAGATAAAAAATGCATTTTGACTCTCGGTTTGTTCTTTTATTTTCCTATTCCTATTTTTGGAAATAATCTTATGATCCTGGGAAATGGGACAAAGATCAGTCTTCTGTAACTACTTCTTGCTAAAGTGGGCCAAAGAGATTTTTAAAAATTTATTTCAAGGGTACGAATAAGAAACAGTGGGACTTTAACTAAATATTATTTGGATTGAATAAAATATCAAGTGAGAGCATAGACAAAATTATTAAGCAAGCAATGATGAAAAGGCTATTGTCTAAGAAACAATATTGGAAAGTGAAAGTAGTCCTGCAAACCACATACATGACTAGCCAAAATCTTTAATTTATCAACATAAGTTGAGACATTTTCCTGTAAACCATTTACAGCTGTACTTTAACAAGGAAAACACAGCCACCTTGACAAAGTCTGCAGAAAAATTAAAAACATTGAAGACTATAATTAGGTTGCAGCCCAAATTGAGAACTTAAAACAGATAAACATTGGCAAGTTATACTTTTACAATGAATGATAAACTCAGGTTATTTTGTTATTTATCCTGTGTTGGATTAATAATCCTTGTGCCTGGAAGGAGATTTTGAAGTCCATAAGCAACTTGGCTGTGAAAAGCATTATAGTTGATTACAAACCACTGCCAGTGAAATTAATTTACCTGGTCTGCAGGCATTTCAGAAGGGGATGAGGTAAGTGTGGTTCCTGAAGCTTGTTTCTTTCTTCCCCCCTCTGTTGTTTAAAGGAGATAATTCTTTATTATACAGTCCAGGGGATTCTGACAGGTCATGACTTCTATGAACCCTTATTAAATGACAAACAGACAAACAAAATACAATGACAAACAAGATGTGTCCAGATCAAGTGAGAAAAGTTATGAATCCCTAGCATAGCCTCAGGGCAGAAAACCAGAAGACTCTATTTAGCCAATGTCCAAAGGGCGGCCTTGTCAGGCCATGACTCCCATAAACAGAATTGTGGCCACAAACAAAACAGAACAGACTTTTACTGGCAAATAGAACAAATTCCTACCTCCTAGAAATATAATCATTTGTTAAAGTGGTACCCAAACAAGAATCAGAAATCAAACATATACCAAAAATCAGAACTACAACTGAGACTCCTGGTCTACCAATTTTGGGGGTCATCGACCAGAGTCTAAGGAGTGGCCTTATCAGGTTCTGACTCCCTTATCAGAGTTATGGCCATGAAACAGAAACAAATTCTCACCTCCTGGGAGGATGCAGATGGACTCAGGTTCTTTTGAGGCTATAAGTTACCAACAGTAGTTCCAATGCCCTCCAAGCCAGATGAGAGGCTAAGGGGCCTGAGAATATCAGGAGGCACCTCCCTTGCACCTCTCCTTCCAACTTGGGTGGGCTGGAGTGAAGTGGTTGCTTCTGCTGGCAAACAGATTTTCTCTCTGGGGCCTCCAAATGTTATGACCAAAGTGTGAGAAGGAGACATACCAGCATGCCAAGTCCAAATTATGAGCTCTTTATTAATGCACAGGTCAAGAGTGGCTCATGCTAAGAAAGCTCTTGATGCTTAAGTGAAGTTTGCAACAAGCTTTTAAAGGCGAAAACTCCAAGTGGGCTACATTGCAGGGGGTAAGGGTACAAGGAACTAAAAACAAAAGAACAATTTCTTGAATTTCAGTTAACAAGGCATACAATTACATGGAACTTGTGTCTAGGGAGTTTTTTCAATGGCCAGCAAGAATAGTCAGCACGATCATCTCAGGGGAATGCAGCTGTGGGTCTGTGGTCATGGGAATGTTATAGCAAATACACATATACAATGGGGGTGTCATTTTTAGATGACAGCTTAGCAGACAGTTAAGATGGAGGATTTCAACAAAATGGAGTTACTTATGTCAAGCAAGTTATTGCAATTATTTTACATATTTCATTAACTATTTCAGTTTCGTGACTGACTTTTTGTCATGACCTTTGTAGAGTCTCTGGAAAAAGTGCTTGCTTAGCATATATTTATGGAAGGCATAAATAAATTGTTTATTATGACTTAAATTCCAGTACCCTATGCTAAAAGAAAATTGAATATGCTAAAATCCCATAATAGCAATAAAGACAATTGTTATTACATGTGTAGTAAGATGCAAAGTCCTTAGTGCACTGTACTAGGTGACTATAAGACAAGACTAGGTAATGGCAACCCTGTGGCTTCCTCTATTTTCAAACTTTGTTAATTTGATGAGGAGCTAGGGCATCAATTCTAGAGAGGATATCTTGTTGACAGATTGAAAGTTACATGAAAAAGTAAATTGCATAGTATTTAGCAGTGCAGGCTTTACATTTGGTGTGATTCCTAGTTCTAACTACTGAAAATAAGTTTGGAAAAACTTCTGTAAAGTGGCTAACAGAGCCTCTCTCTCACATGTTATGAATATTATGGTAGAATCTCCTTTAAAAGTCTATTTTTTGGCTGGACTCGGTGGCTCAGCCTGTAATCCCAGCACTTTGGGAGGACAAGGTAAGTGGATTGTCTGAGCCTGTGGGTTGCAGACCAGACCAGGAAACTTGGTGAGATCTCATCTCTACAGTAAATAAAAAATAAATTAGCTGGTCGTGGTAGCACGCACCTGCAGTTCCAGCTACTTGGAAGACTGAGGAGAAAGGATCACTGGAGTCCTGCAGGTCACAGATGGGGTGGCCATGAGTGTGCCGCTGCACTCCAACCTGAGCAACAGAGTGAGACTCCAACTTAAAAAAAAAAAGTCTATTCCTTAAAACCTAAGAGCTATACATTCTTCTTTTTGCAAAGGTTAGAGTTGAACTTAGGTTTAAACTGTCTAATTCATCATATTACAATAAACGTCAAAGGATATTGATGAACATTGGAACAGTTTAGTTGTTATTCTTCTCTATGAGGAGATAACAACTGTAACAAAAATTTATAGATATTTTTACTTATTTATTTTATTTTTGAAGTTTTAATTATTATTAAATTAAAAATTTATACTGTAAAGAAAGGAAGAAAACAAAAGTTAAAAGAAATTATTTGGAATTCAATAAGCTTCATGAGGAGACCTAACAATAGAAAGAAAAGAATACATAGTAGAATAAATGAAAACTGGGTTTCCCATAGTTATAGTTGTAATAAAGCCTAACATTACATTGCTCAGCTAGGGAAGTAAATGCAACTTTATGAGTGATTCAGAAGTTAATAATACAGAAACTCTAGGACTACAACAACACAGACAGACATAGCATCTTTCTTTTCTAGAAAATATGCACCATGATTAAAAATTAGAGAAGTATGAATCAATGAAAAAGATACTTAGACAAAGATGACTTTTAACAGAATGGGCTAGTTGAGAGGCCAACATGACAATAGAGAAATCAAAGAAAAACATCAGTGTTTTATATGCAGGTTAAAAATGGATACTTAATTGATTTCAAGCAATGAAGAGGTGAGCTCATTGGCTAGAATAATGTATTTTTCAGAAATTTTGAAGGTAGAGAATGCCTTTAAAATATATAGCAGATTTAATATTGACCTGTCAAAATTATGGGCAAGCAGCATATAAAATTAAACTACATGTTGAGAGGCAATGAAAATAAAACTGCCATATTGTGACTCCTGAAAAAAAAAATCTGATTCTTAATAAAAATAACAAAGTAACATTAAAATTAAGAAAGGGCAATACGTAGTATAAACAATGTTTTGTTTACTGTTCTCAGTGCTCCAAGGTAGAGGACACAAGATTTTTTTTTTTTTTTTTAATTTGAGTTGGAGTCTCACTGTCGCCCAGACTGAAGTGCAGTGGCCGCTCCTGGCCCCGCAGCCTCGACCTGCTGGGCTCCGGTGATCCTTCCGCCTCAGCCTTCCGAGTAGCTGGAACTACAGGCGCGCGCTACCACACCTGGCTAATTTTTTGACTTATTGTAGAGATGAGGTCTCGCCTGCCCAGGCGGGTCTCGAACCCTCAGGCTCAGGCAATCCACTCACCTCACCCTCCCAAAGGCGCGGGATTAGGGCTGAGTCACCGAGCCCAGCTAGGATTGTATAATCTATTATTCCAAATCTCTTCTATGGGATCTAAAGGCAGCAGTTGACTTTGAAATTTGTGAAAATAAACATGTACCATTGTATCAGGCAGCAAAATAGAATCAATTTTAATACATAATTTAATAATAGTTATCAATGTTAAAGTTAATTGGAATATATTTAAAATTTATTTTTAAATAAATCTATTTCCTCCTACTAAATTTATTTCAGGAGAACTAACAAAAACAGAAGTAAGGAGAAAAGACTCTGAATTAAGGAGACAGGAAGATGTGCAATAAAAAATGTTAAATATGTATACTTCAAGTAGAATAGCATATCAAGTAGAATAAACATGCCAATGATTAAATGTGACATTTACTCTGGAATTCTCTACCTAGGATGTACAATGTTAAGTTTTTAGAATGCTTTCTTATTTGTTAAAAAAAAAAATGAGGAAATGATCATTGGTACCAATCACTAAGCATAATAAATAAAGATATATGTCATAGTCTGACTCCTACTTGCTATGAGAACTGTCATAATTCACTGCATGCCAGTATATTGTTCTAGTTCATTCACTCTTCCCGCTTACAAATCTTTCTGATATAAATACTGTTGTCATTGTTTTCACTTGCATGTTTTAAAGTGTTCCCACAGGCATATATGTATGACTGAGGGTAACTTGCTAGGCCAAAGAGTGTTTGAGTTATCACATTCACTGCAATATTCACTGAATATTGCTAAATTACTCATAAAATTATTGGACCAATTTGCCTTATATAAGAATACCCTCCCCAGTGTATATTAGCTGACTTGTAAAATTATTTTTCTCATAGTCTTTTTCAATTGGAATTTCTTATCTGAATAGTAGAACATGGAAAATAAATTGAGTCACTATCTTCTCAATTCTCTGAAGGATGAATCATAACGAGTAACATTCTAAATGAATTGGGGAAAACGTCATTCATTGCATATGTTAAATACATTAAGGAATTATGTCTTAATACTCTCCTGAACCCTAGTTGAGAAAAACTGTATCAGTAAGGGAAATTATAGTCTATTGAAGAACTAATTTGTATTTTGCTGATTAAAAATGAGGGCTACTCCTTCATTGTCACAGTCCTATATATGACACGTTTTTAGTGAGGTCTAAACACTAATTATTAAAAATTCCAGCGATCCTCCCTTTATCATCAATCATGCTCTACTTCAACATGCTCTGCTTTTCATTTTTAAGATAATAAATTCATCTTCTAAGAGACTATATAATTAACTTACCAGTATATTCCTTATTGCTTATTTCTCCACACTAGAGGTAAGCTCACAATGTCAGTGACATTTGTATGTTTGTTCATTGATAATTTTTTAAATACTCCATAGGATTTTTCATACAGTCTTGATGTTAATCTTTTTTGGTTTCAAGCTTTAAAAATATAACCTGCTAATCTGTACTACTGCTTATTTTTAATAGTATCATGTGACATACAAGCTTTTCGTATAATAAGATTTCATATAATTATTGTATGAAATTTAATTATACATTATTTGTTATATTTTCAAATATTACTTAAATATGTATGATTTTTATATAATTTAATTTATTAGTGTTTCTCATTATGAGTTTTACTTTTGTATCTTGTTAAATTTTTATCCTCACAGTTCACATAAAGATATTGATAATATGTATCACCATTTTAACATTTTAATTTTTAACTTTACTTACTAATCACCCCAAAATTCACTTTTACATTTGTTGTAATAAGTTAACTTAATATATTTAGCTAAAAATATAAGCAATTTTCCTTACATATTTTATTCAATGACCCTCTTCCTTATTAATCTGTAACCTCATGTATGGTTTATATCAATTTTTCATATATACAAGTATTTGTTTCTGTACAAGTGTCTATTTCAGTCCATTTGAATATAGCTTAACTAATAGAACATTCTCAAAATTACTATAGCTTTGTGATACATCTTCGTATCTTATAGAATGTGTTTCTCTTCTACTTTAAAACATTCCTGGTTATTCATGCAACTTAAAAATTAGCTTGTTAAAATTCACAATGTTTTTCTACTTAGTTACAAATGCATATTTTGAAAATTTTCTTAAAGGTCTTACAGTACAATGTATAGGTTTTTTTCTCATTAAATAACCAAAATACTGAAAAAATGCATGCTTGTGGAGCTAATAATAATTTATTCTTTAAATTGATAGTATCATACATGAACATAAGTGAAAAACATTCTTGTTATTATTTTTTCTTTTTAAAAAACATCTTATTGAGGTAAAATAAAACTACCAGGTTTAACCTAAAACAATTCTGCGGCATTTGGTGTACACACAATGTTGTGCAACCACAGATATATCCAGTTCTAAAACATTTTACTATCTACTAAAGAAAACCATATACCTACTAAGATGCCTATTGCCTTCTCTCACCAACTCCTGACAATCACCCATCTACCCTCTTACTTTATGGATTGACCTATCTGGACCTCTTTAAAAATTAAATTTTACTTTATTATAGAGATGTAGGGTATAAGTGAGGGTTAACTACATAAGTAGGCTGCATGCAGGTGAAGTTTGGGTTTCTAACTGGCCCTCACTCCCTCAGTACAGGACCAGGTACCCTTTGTGCTATGTTCCCCTACCCTCCTTCGTTCCTCCCTCCCCTAGCAGTTCCCAGTGACTGCCAATCCCTTCCATGTGATAATATGATTAATATTCAGGACTCATTGGTGAGTGAGAACATGGGGCATTCCATTCTTTGTTTCTGTGATGGATCACTTAGTATGATGGTCTCCAGCTCTTTTCCATTGGCTATAAAGTCCATGATTTTATTCTTTATGGCTGCATAATACTTCATCATGTATACGTACTACATTTTATTTATCCAGTTCACTTTCGATAGGGAGTAGGGTTGGTCCCATGTTTTTGCTATTGTGAATAGTGGGGCAACAGGCGTTGTTTTTGTAGAATAAGTTATGCTCCTCCGGTTATATTACTAGGAGAGAGAATGCTGGATTGTATGGAAGGTCAATTTTTAGTTTTTTTAGGAATCACCACACTACTTTCCATAGCCTATCTGAAACTTTTTTATAAATGGATTCAATTACATTTTGACTTCTGTTTTCTTTCACTGACCAAAAAGTTTTCAAGGTTTACCACATTATAGTACTTATTAGTATTTCATTCATTTTTATAGCTAAATAATATTCTGTTGTACATATAAACCACAATTTCTTTATGTATTGATCCTTAGATGGATATTGGATTGTTTCCAACTTTTGACTAGTGTGAATAGTGCTTCTATGAGCTTCTGTTTGCACGTATTTGCTTGAGTACCTGTTTTCAATTATTTTGGGCTTTTACCTAGGAGTGGAATAGCGGGTCTAATGATAATTATATGCTTTATGTTTTGTGAAATTATCAAAATGTATTTCACAGTAAATGCAGCATTTTATATTCCTAGTAGCAAAATATAAGATTTCAATTTCTCCATAGTCTCACCATTGCTTGCTACTGTAAAAGAAAAAAAAAATATATTATATATATATATGTATGTATATATATATATATATATATATAGAGAGAGAGAGAGAGAGAGAGAGAGAGAGCCATTTATTTTTGAGGATGTTAAGTAGTAATCCATGAAATTTTATTAGCATTCCTTAATGACAAATGATGCAAAGCATCTTGTCATGTACAATGTTGGCCATTTGCAAATTTTTTTTAAGTATCTAAATTATTTGTCCAATTTTGCATAAGTGTATTTGTCTTTTTTGATGAGTTGTAAATATTATTTATATATTCTGGATACCATTATCAGGTATATAATTTACAAACATTTTATCTCATACTGTAGATTGTCTTTTTACTTGCTTAATAATGTGCTTTGATGCACAAGTTTTTAATTTTGATGCAAGCTCATTTATCTATACATAGTTTTCTTCTTCCCCCAACCCCCCATGCATTCAGTGTCATTTCTAAGAATCTATTACCAAATCCAAGGTCAGGAAATGTTGTCCTATGTTTTATTCTAAGAATTTTATAGTTTTAGCTTGTATGTTAATTGTGAATTCATTCTGAATTAATTTTTATACATAGTGTGAGGTAGAAGTAAAATATAATTCTTTTGCATATGAGTTTCTAGCTGTACCAGTATAATTTGTGGAAGAGACTAATCCTTTCCATTGACTGTTCTTGGTACTCTTATTGAAAATCAATTGGCCATAGATGTATTTTTTTTTTTTTTTTTCCTGGACTCACAGTTTTAGTCCATTGGTCTTTATATCTGTTTTTATGCCAGTACCACATTCTTATGATTACTATAGATCTGTCATAAGTTTTAAAATCAGTGAGTGTGAGACTTTTTAAATCTTCTTTTACAATTTATTTTGCCTATCAGGGAACCTTTGCAATTTCATATGAATTTGAGTTTCTGCCTTTCCATTTATCCAAAATTGTCCATTGGCATTTTATAGGGATTGAATTTGTAGATTGCTAGGGAAATATCGCTATCTTAATATCAAATATTCTAGTTAATAGCCTCATGATATCTTTTTATTTGCTTAAGTCTTATTTAATTTCTTCTAGTAATATTTTGAGTTTCCATCTTTCATCTTCTTGGTTTAATTTTTGCTTAGGTGTTTTCTTTTTTACATACTATTATAACTGAAATACATTTCTTAATAGTCATTCAGAATGTTCATTGATGTGTATAGAAACTATAAGTGTTTTGCTTATTGATCTGCAACTTTCATGAATGTATTAGTTCTGGTAGATTTTTGTGGTTCTTTAAGATTTTTTGTATCTAGGATCATGTCATTTGAGAATAGAGAGAGGTATGCCTATTTTCCAAATGCAAAGCTTTTCTTTCATTTTCTTGCTTAATTATTTTGGATAAAACTTCAGGCTCAATGTTGATTTCCTTTCCTAATTTTTTTGTTGTTGTTGTTGACTTTGTCAAAAATGAGTTGGTTGCAAACCTGTGGTTTAATTTCTGAGTTCTCTATCCCATTCCATTGATCCATGTGTCTATTTTCAAACCAGTGTCATGCTGTTTTGGTTACTAGCCTGCTTTGGTTCCTATAATAAAAAGTAAAAATTGGGAGTGTGAGGCCACCAGCTTTGGCCTTTTTTGCTGAGGATTGCTTTAGTTATTTGAGTTCATTTTTGCTTCCATATCAATTTCTATGTTGTTTTTTCTAGGTCTGTGAAATACGTTGCTTGTAGTTTTATAGGGATTGTGTTGAATCTGTAGAATGCTTTGGCTAGAAAGGGCATCTTGACAATATTTATTCTTCCAGTCCATAAGCATGAGCTGGTCTTCCATTTTTTGGTGTCATCTTTGATTTCTTTGAGCAGTGTTTTGAAGTTTTTGTTGTAAAGATCTTTCACTTCTTTGATTAGTTAAATACCAAAGTATTTTATTTTTTGTGTGGCTATTGTGAGTGGGGTTGTGCTTTTCATTTGGGTCTCAGCTTTTGTGCATAGAAAGGCAATTAAAACTTTTATTAGTGCAAGAAGGGTTTGGTAGACCGTCTAGGGTTTTCTGGGTATAGAATTATATCATCTGCAAAGAGAAATAATTTAACTTCTCTTTTCAATAATTTAACTTCTCTTTTCCTATTTAAATACCTCTAATCTGCTTTTCCTGGCTGATTACTCTGACTAGGACTCCCAGAACTATGGTAAATAAGAGTGGTGAAAATAGACATTACTATCTGGTTCCAGTTCTTAGGGGAAATGCTTCCAGCTTCTGCTCATTAAGTACGAAGTTGGCTATAGGTGTGTTATAGAGGGTTTTTATTATTTTGAGAAAGGTTTCCTTGATGCCTAGGTGAGAGTTTTTATTAAGAAGAAATGTTGGATTTTATCAAATGTTTTTTCTGTTTCTATTGAGATAATCACGTGGTTCTTAGTTTGGCATCTGTTTATCTGGTGGATTACATTTTGTTTTAATTGCATATGTTTAATAAGCCTTGCATCCCAGTAATTATATGCACTGGTCATGTTGGATGAACCTTGTAATGAACTGTTGATTGCAGTTTGCTAGTTTCTTTTTCAGAATATTTACATCTATGTTCATCAGAAAAAAAATAATCTGAAGATTTCTTTCTTTGTTGAGTCTTTGCCGTTTTGGAGTTTCGGATAATATTGGCTTCATAGGGAGAATTCCTTCCTTCTTGATTGCTTGAAATACTTTAAGTAAGATCAGTATAGCCGGGCTCGGTGGCTCAGCCTGTAATCCCGTGCCATTGGGAGACTGAGGTGAGTGGATTGCCTGAGACCGCGGGTTCGAGATCCGCCTGGGCAGCGAGACCTCATCTCTACAACAAATAAATTTTTAAAAAAATCAGCCTGGCGTGGTAGCGCATGCCTGTGATTCCAGCTACTTGGAAGACTGAGGCGGAAGGATCGCCAGAGCCCAGCAGGTCGAGGCTGTGGTGGCCGAGAACGGCCACGCACTCCAGTCTGGACGACAGTGAGACTTCAACTCAAAAAAAAAAAAAAAAAAAAAAAAAAGATTAGTACAAGTTCTCACTTTTATATCTTGTAGAATTCAGCTGAAAAACCATTTGGTCCCAGGCTTTTTTTTTTTTTTTTTTTTTTTGACAGAGAAGTTTCTTATTAGTGATCAATTTTGGGGATTTGTCTATTCAGGGTTTCAAATTCTTCATGTTTCAACTTTGAGAGGTTGTATGTTGCCAGAAATTTCTCCATTTCCCCTAGATTTTCTAAGTTATTTGCACAGATATGTTCATAATAATCTCTGATAAACTCCTATATTTCTTCATGGTTGAAACTTAAACTTGTGCAACTTTAGTTGTTTTATTTGAATTTCTGCTGCCTCTTTTTTTGTTTAATCAGTCATGGGTCTGTCAATCTTATTTATCCTTTCAAATAACCAGTCTTTTGTCTCACTAATTCTTTATATAATTTGGGGTGGGGGACTTTATTTCTTTTTGCTCTGTTTCCATTTTATAATTTTATTTCTTTTCCTCATTTGGTATTGGATTGTTCTTGTCTTTCTAGATTCCATAGGTGTGGCATTATACTGTTTATTTTAGATTACTCTGTTTTCTTGATGTGTATGTACAATACAATGCTATAAAATTCCCTTTCAGCAACTTTTTTTATGGTATCCCAGAGATTTTGAAGTGTTGTATCTTTGTCTTTACTTGTTTTTTAGGAGTCTTTTTATTTCCATCTTGATTTCTGGGTGAACCCAAAAGTCATTCAGAAGTCTATTGTTTAATTTCTATGTATTGTGTGTTTTGGGATTTCCCCTTGGTGATAATTATTTTATTCACTGTGGTCTAAAAAGATGCTTAATATGATTTAAAACTTTTGAAATTTGTTCACACTTGATTTGTCTGAGTATGTGGTCAATCTTAGAGGATGTCTTGTGTGCTTATGAGAAGAATGTGTAATCTGTGGATGTTGGGCGAAGAGTTTTGTAGATCTCTATTAGATTTGATTGGTCTAGTGTCAAGTTAAGGTTCCAAATTCCCTTGTTAGTTCTCAGCCTTATTGATCTGTCTAAAGCTGTAAACAGGGTATTGAAGACTTAGCCTATGGTTGTTTGGCTGTCTATGTCCTCTCTTAGTTTAGTTAGCAATTATTTATAAAAACATAGGGTGCTCCTATGTTGGGTGCATCACTGTCCTTTTAAAACTTTATTGGCTTAAAGTTTGTTTTATGTAACATCAGAACAGCTACTCTTGCTCTTTTTTGTTTTCTATTTTCCTGGAACATCTTTCTCCCACCATTTACTTTGAGTCTTTGGGTGTCATTTGCAATGAGATGGGTTTCCAGAAGGCAGCAGAAAGATGAAGCATTTTTTTTTTTTAAATCCAATTTGCCACTCTGTGCCTTTTGTGTGTGGTTTTCAATCCATTTGCATTTAAGTTAATGATTGATATCTGGGAATTTGTTTCTGTCATATTGCTGTTAAGAATCTGCTTTGCATTCTATGCTTTGTAATTAGAGTATGATCTGTAAAACCTGTGTTTACATAAGTTTTTGTAATTAGTAAAACCATTCTTCTTTTGTGTGTGCTTGGGAATGTCTTAAGCATTTTCTGAAGGGCTAATCTGGAGGAGGTAGCATATTCTCTTAGAGATTGCATGTCTGAGAAGGATTCTAATTCTCCTTCGTTAATGAAGTTTAGCTTGATGGGGTGGGAAATTCCTAGCTGCAATTGCTTTTCTTTAAGAATGTTAGAAATGGGTCCCCAGTCCCTTCTGGCTATAAGTTTTCTGCTAAGAGGTCTGCTGCAATTCTGAAGGGTAGGTGCTCTGTCCCTTCTCTCTAGCTGTCTTTAGGACTTTTTATTTAATGCTTATCTTGGCAAGTCTGATTATTATGTATCCTGGAAAAGGTCTCCTTGTGTAATACCTCACAGGAATTCTTGGAATGACTTGTGTCTTCACAGTTGTCTCTCTAGTAAGATAGGGTAAGAGTTATTGGATGACATCTTGAAAAGTTTGTTATAGGGTATTCTGTTTCCCCTTCTCTCTGAAGAATGCCAATCAGCCAGTTTTGTCTCTTTTCATAATCCCAGACCTCTCATAAGCTTTGATAATTTTCTTAATTCTTTTCTCCTTAATTTTGTCAGATCTGATTAATTAAATAATTTGATCTTCAAGTTCTGAGATTCCTTCATCTGCCTAATCTATTATTCTGTTAAGGTTTGCTGTTATGTTCTGAAATTCCAGGAGAGAAATTTTTATTTCCAGAAGTTCAGTGTGTTCTTTCCTAGTATGGCTACATTAGCTTTCACTTCCTGTACTGTTTTCATGAGCTGGTTTATTTAAGTGTCCACTTTCTCCTGGATCTCATTATCTCTGTGTCATCCATATTCTGAAGTCTATGTCTATCATAAGGAACAGATCATTGTGAATAGTCTCCATTACTTGGTATCTGAGAAAACACTTTGTGGTGTTGAATCATTATGACTGAGATTGACAGTGTTTTTTTACTGGTTCTTCCTCATCTGTGAGGGTAGTCTCTTGTTATTTATTTATTTATTTATTTATTTATTTATTTATTTATTTTTATGTGTTAAAGTTGCTATTATTGGGGTGACAGTTTGGGTTATTTCCTTACTTGACCTTCCTCCTCAGATTCATCTGTGGAATGAGCAGAGATAACTGAGAGGGTGAAGAATTTTATGGCAAACTGTCTGGCACTGCTTCACCAGTGTAGTCTGGCAGGGGTGGATCAAATTCTTTCCTCCAGATCAAGGGCTTTCCTCTCCCTCTGGCACAAGTACTAGGGGCTCTAGATGGCAGGGGTTTCAGTGTCTCACTCCCCAGCCATGCATTTTATCAGCAGGATTGATTGGCAGCCAGGAGGAGCCCTATGACTCTATTCTGGCAAAGGTGTTCTGGGGGGTGTGAAATGTCCTCCTTTTTATCTAAGTCCACTCATACTCACTGTTTGGTAGAAAGGAAGTAACTTTCTTGCTAGTAGAGTACTGGTGTTTCCCTCATTTCACAGGTGAATGAGGCCTCCAAAACTGCTGTGCTGCACAGTGGTCCATCACCTTTAAATTCCCACCCTGCTCCATGGAAGGGGCAATCACTGTGATGATGGCCCCTTGAGAGTAAGGCACGATTTTGCAGCCCTGATCCAGGCACATGTGGCACTAGAGAAAGAGTCTTAAAGTATGCAGGTCACTACTGCTGGGAGCTAGAGAGGGAAGGAGTGAGGAGGAATTTATACAGTGCAGACATCCCTCACAGGATGAGCCGTGGGGGTTAGCAACACCCAGAACTCCCTAGGAACTGGAGACTACTGAGCCTCATGTGGATCCTGTGGGTACCTCTGTCCCAACACTGGGAATCTCTATGCACCTCATTGGTGCAGGAAGGGTATAAGGGGTAGGCCTGGGCTGTCTCTCCTTTGTCAAGACTGTAAAGACTCGCCAGAGGTGTGTGTCTTATGGTTTCCTTCTCTAAGAACACTCTCTTCTTCTGGTGTCAGGGCCCCTTCTGGAAATGTTTGGGGCTTGAAGCTAACAGTTCTCTGCATCCCTGGATGACCACCCAATAAACTTCAGCTCGGGTTTCTGCGCAGACCCCCAAAGCACTATGCTCACTACTTCTTTCAGATTTCTTTGCTGAGAGTGACAATCATTGGAGGTCTTCCAGTCGATCATCTTGGCCCTTATCCAAAAATTATAAATTATTACTCATCACTGTGTTAATTAGTAATTTGATTTCAAAACTACCTATAGGTTTTCTAGCTTCTCAAAGCAATAGTCATTTTTTGATCCATTCAGATCACTTTCTTTTTCCCGATGAACATCATTTATAGGGATCTTCACTGAGGATCTCCTGGTGCCAGATCATTACAATTTTTAGCTAAAATGCCTGTATTTCATCCTTTTTAACAAACAGTGGTTGAGCATAACATTTTGAATTGGTAATAATTTTTTGCATATTTTGCATTCTTAATGTTGTCTGGTTTTTATTTTACTACTAAGAAAATTTACTGTCTCTCCACTCCTGGAGGTTCTTAAAATAATTTTCTTTTCTTTTCTTTTCTTTTTTTACTTTGATGTTTTGGAGTTATGCACGTGAAAAACAATGTACATAACTGTGAATTTTTTCTTATATATTTTTTTTAGATGTGGTTCACTGTGGCTAATATATAGTAAATTACTGAAAAATCATGATGATAATATTTTTAATATTTTTTTCTCCTCACTCTTGTTTTCTCTCTCTTTTTGCTTCTGTCTCTCTACATCTCCCTGTTTCTTTCTTTTTTTTTTTTTTTGAGTTGGGGTATCACTCTGTCGCCCAGACTGGAGTGCAGTGGCTGCTCCCGGCCACCGCAGCCTCGGCCTGCTGGGTTCCGGCGATCCTTCCGCCTCAGCCTTCCAAGTAGCCAGAATTATAGGCATGTGCTACCACGCCCGGCTGATTTTTTGATTTATTGTAGAGATGAGGTCTCGCCTGCCCAGGCGGGTCTCGAACCCGCGGTCTCAGGTAATCCACTCACCTCAGCCTCCCAAAGGCGCGGGATTACAGGCTGAGCCACCCAGCCCGGCTCATCTCCCTGTTTCTTCATCTCCTCTTCTCTCTGTCCCTCAAACAAATGCATACTTAACTTTTCATTTGATTATTTATGTGTCTTAGTCCATTCATGTTGCTATAAAGAAATATCTGAGATTGAGTAATTTATAAATAAAAGAGATTTATTAGGCTCATGGTTCTTCAGACTGTACAAGAAGTATAGCACTGGCATCTGCTCAGCTTCTGGTAAGTCTATTATGGTAACAGGCAAGGGAAGGCAATGTGTCACATGGCAAGAGAGGGAGCAGGAGAGGAAAAGGAGAGCCTAACTGTTTTGTTTGTTTGTTTTGTTTTGTTTTTTGAGTTGGAGTCTCACTCTGTCACCCAGACTGGAGTGCAGTGGCTGCTCCTGGCCACCGCAGCCTCGACCTGCTGGGCTCCGGCGATCCTTCCGCCTCAGCCTTCCAAGTAGCTGGAACTACAGGCACACGCTACCATGCCCGGCTCATTTTTGATTTATTGTAGAGATGAGATCTTGCCAAGTTGCCCAGGCGGGTCTCGAACCCATGGGCTCAGGCAATTCACTCACCTCAGCCTCCCAAGGCGCGGGATTACAGGCTGAGCCACTGAGCCTGGCTGAGCCTAGCTCCTTTAAACAACTAGTTCTCATGAACTAATAGAGCAAGAAATCACTTATTACTTGGGGACTGAGCACATGCTATTCATGAGGGATTTGCCCCCATGACTCAAACATGTCCCACTAGGCTGTACCCCAACAATGGGAATCACATTTTACATGAGAGTTGGAGGAGACAAATATTCAATGATATTACTTTTTTTTTATCTAAGTTTGTGTTTTATCTTTCCTTCTTAATTTTCTTAGTGTTATCTAAGTTTGTGTTTTATCTTTCCTTCTTAATTTTCCCCTAATTTTATATTCTATATAAAAAAAATCTTAGTATCTATCTCTTGGAGTTTTAATTATGATCTTGAATATTTATTATAATTCTCCCTAATTTCTCTTGATTTATTCACATTTTTAAATATTGGTTTAAATGTGACCTATATCTGTAGAATCTTTTCTATTGGATTGAAATAATTTTTTACTGAGAAGTTTTGCTTTCTACTGCAATGCAACCAAGTGAAATAATAATCTGGGACTACATTAAGTAAATGCACAGACATTACTTCCCTTGGATTAGATATAGTATATACTGTATTCAAATACTCAATCCCCATGAATGAAAGTCTGTAGTTACTAATTCTGAACAACAACAATGACCACAACAAAACAAAACAAAACAAACTCTTTTTCTTAAGCAGAACACAAGTTGAAGCAGAAAGGTATATATTTTAAATTTTCTATTAAAGATGGCTTCCCCTTCCTTCATACTATCCTTATCCCAAAATTATATCCATTTGAATTTGCTTTTTTTATATAGTATGTCACTTCCCACCTCTCACTGAGTATAACCTGAGATCTTATCCTCTATCCTCCTCATATAGCTTGGAAAACTAATCCTCAAGTTCAAAGAGGTAAGTAAAATGTCATGATTATCAGACATGGTTGAGGCATTATTTACATTTGAAAAAATTTTAGGCCTTGAAATAATACTTAGTTTTTTAAAAATGTATTTTAATGTTGAGGTGATTTTATTTTGCACAATTTTTTCTCTATAGTACTACTAGATACTTTTTAGTGGGAAATTTTTCAAAGATAGCAAATCAATCTATTACTGGAAATAAAAGTTTAATTTACGTCATTAGTTGACTAATTCTTTTTCTGGGAATATACATGCAATATTATCTTCTCTAGTTTGACACCAGCCTTAAGACAAATTATATTCTAAATTTTTAAAACCCTGGAATGGAAATTAAGAAATTGTAATACTAATTTTTTTTTTTTTTTTTTTGAGTTGGAGTCTCACTCTGTTGCCCCGGCTGGAGGGCAGTGGTGTACTCACAGCCATCCCAGTGTCGGCCTGCTGGACTCTGGTGATCTTTCCACCTCAGTCTTTCAAGTAGTTGGAACTACAGGCACACACTAATACGCCCTGCTAATTTTTGATTTTCTATTGTAGAGACAAGGTCCGGCCAAGTTGCCTGGCCTGGTTTTGAACCCACGGACTCACCTTGGCCTCCCAAAGTGCTGGGATGACAGGTTGAGCCACGGATTCTGGCTTTTCTGTTTACCGCAGAAGTTTCCCTTTTGCAAGTAATAGCTTTATGAGACTTTCACACAGAGTGTGCACACATACACATGTAACTACAGGATAATATGGCAATCATGTCTATACTGTTCCTAGCTATGTCTATCTTTTCTTCCAGAAAAACTCTGTCTAGAGTGCACATACATATGAAATACCAAATTTTAAGTGGATTAAGTATTATCATCTTTAGAAATATTTCTTATATAAAGTCATAATATATCTGCTAGTGTGTTAAAGCTTGTTTTATAAAATCACAAATAACAAGTAAAATTATTTTTCTACATGTCATGTCCTAAATAATGAAATGCTACCATCATGTAGCTTTCAAATACACTAAACATAACTCTTACAAACTTTCTCTTTAAAGTATAGAATTTTAATATCTCATATTTTTAACACCATTGAAAGCACTTTAGATCATCCTGACTTTCAAAAACATACTATTCATGAATAAACCAAATAACCTTGAAGCTGCATATCATTATGGAAAACAACCGGAAATCTGCTATTCTTGTTGGTTCTATCCAATGTCACATTGATATTCTATACTCCAATTTAGCTTTTAACATTAGTTTTTGTTTTCAATGTCTGAATTTTTTAATAAATCCTCTGAAATTAATTAAAAAATAGTATATCTGTTTTCAGGTACTTCATTTTTAAAAAATTACCCCAAAACTTACAAGCTTATGTTAGAGTTTTTGTGGGTCATAAATCCAGGCAAAGTCTGCTGAATCCTTTGGCTTTGACTGTCTCCAAAAGGCTGCAATCAATGTGGCTGAGCTAGGGCTATATCATCTCAAGAATCCTTCATATGGCAAGGTTTAGTATCTCATGAGTTGCTAAACTTAGGACCTCAATTGCTTTCTAGTTCTTGGCCTGAGACCTTCCTCATTTCTTCTTCAGATGAGTCTCTCTACAGGGCAAACATTTTCATTAGACTAGTCAAGAGATAGAGCAGTGGGAGAGAAAGTGGGAGAGAAAGCCAGCAGTATTTAATAACCTTATCCTTGAAGCAATATTCCATCACCTTTGCCATGCTTTATTTGTTAGAAAAATATCACCAGGTAAGCACGCATTAAAGTAATCATGGAAGATCATGAATGCTACAATGTGGGATTGATGGGAAGTCTTTTCAGAAGCTGCCAAAAACAGTATAAAATATTTTCAAAGTACAATGTTAGCCATAATCACAAAGCTTCCTCAACTAGATTGCTTGCATTGAGATTTTCATCAGAAGTTACCAATTGCGTTTAAGTATTAGCATTAGTTTTTTGCATAATATGACTAATAATCAGAATGTTTTAATATATGATTCAAAATATACTTCTTTTTGTAGTGATACTAGTTCAAATTATATTATTATAAAATAGATTAATACATAGATTCAGAAGAAATTATACAATATTCCTTAATTATGAAATGTTATCTAATGAACTTATTTTGTATAGATTACTTGAATGTTTTCTTTATCCAGATAGCCAAAGGCACTTCAAATATTGATAATGTATAATTACTATGTCTAAATATCCTTAAATATCTAGAAACATTATTGTCTAGAAATCACTTTATTTTTCAGTAATACAATTTATCTTGCATTATAAATATATACTCCAAAGATTGTTGAAAGGATCAGAATTAGCTATACTAAAAATAAAATAATGTGGCAAAATATATTTAAAAATCTACCAAAAAATGAATTTCTTTCTTGAAACAAGTACTCTTTTGGGAGCGCTTAGCACATTTAACTATAGCAATGAGGTTTTTGAAAAAATTCTTAAATATTTTCATTAGCAAATTATTATTAAAATAGATTATGTGTATGATATAAAAATTTTTAAATTCCAGGAGTGTAGAAGGTTAAAATTTAAATTATTACTTATTCCAACTCTAAGTCTCATTCTCCAGACACAAGTAATACTTATGACTTTGTGAGAGTCTTCAATTGTCATACAAAATCTATTTATTTATGTGGATGTGGGACTAGATGCATAGTTTTTCTCAATAAATGAGACATTATTTAATGTCATTCTGACACATTTGATTTCTCTTAAAATTTTTTAAATATATAACTTCATGAGTACATATACATAATGTTTATAACTTTCTATTTCTGTACCTTATACTTTATCATTTGAGTATACTGTTTTGTATTTAAGTAGATTCATACATTAGTAAAGATTTTCATTGATATATAAATGCTTTGGTAAATATATTTCTACTTATATTCATTTGCTTTTTTGTAAGTATACTAGTGATGACAAAAAATGTGTACACATTTTAGGAGATATCTATGTATTACTTTTTAAAGTTAAATTGAATTATGATAATAATATAGTGTGTAGTATGATATTCACTCAAAAGATGGCATTAATCAAATGATTGCTAGCATCACTATGCAACTGGCAGGACAGTAAAAAACAAAAAATGGCAGAAGCACTACCATCATTCAAGGAATGCAAGACCATTTTGAAGTGATATTTGAAGTTCAAGAACATTGTTGGAAGTACAACGACAGTGGAGGCCTGAGTATACAACAGAACCTTCAGCACATCTAACAATTGCACACATTTGTGATATGATTGAGATGCATGGTACTGTATACAAGAAATTGAAATGGCATGCACAGAGACTCTACAAGTGGACAGTTTGGTCAACATTGCTCAATCAGTAGTTCGTCATAATCAGAAGTGTTTGGACGCTGATGGTAACCACTTTGAGCACATCTTATAATTGTAGAAATCAAAGGTGACTTGTATTCATCTTTTGTTATCTGCATATGTGGAGTGTTATAATTTTAATATAATTTTTTTCCTTTATTAAAATATGTATACATATTTGGATCCCTCTGTTATACGCAAGAATAAGTAACTAGAATAAGAAGTGATATGTGAACCTTTAAAAATCATATAGACACTTCCAAATTATCTTAAAATTTTTGCATCAAATTGTACTTCCATTCACAGCTTTGAGAAAGTGTGTTTTCTTACACTTTGACAACAAAATATACAATAATTTTTTGTTCGTTTGTCAGATAAAAGTTGGTATCTCCTTACTGTTTTAGTTTTCAGTGTTTTAATAATTACATGTTTATATATTTGTGTATGTTTTTATTTTGTCTCTTAATTGTGACTGCATTCTTTTGTTTATATTTTGCTCATTTTAATGAATTGTTTAATATAATAAGGAATGAAGCATGTGCTGCAAATTTCCCTCATTTTTCATGTATATTTTGAGTTTTGTATATGTCTAGCTATCTATCCACCAATGCAGCAATATTGTGGGGGGGGAGAAAATGGACTTTATGAAAGGGTTAGATAGGTATATTTTCATTTGTATTATTATTGTTAATAATATATTTATGGTTTTTTAAATTCACACTTCTTATATTTTGATTTTATTTAAGTGAAAGAAGGACATTTAAATTTCACATTCTTCACTCAAATACAAAGGAATATTTTCAATTACAAGTATTATTCAATTGTTCCTAATTCTTTTCTGAGGAAAAACCCAATTGTTTCTTCACTAAATTGAAATGCTATCATTAACATATAGATAACATACAAAGATGCATTCTTCTATATCTATGTTCTATGAACACTTTAAATTTTTTTTTTTTTTTTTTTGAGATGGAGTCTCACTCTGTCACCCAGACTGGAGTGCAGTGGCCGCTCCCGGCCACCACAGCCTCGACCTGCTGGGCTCTGGGGATCCTTCCGCCTCAGCCTTCCAAGTAGCCAGGATTACAGGCACGTGCTACCACGCCCGGCTGTTTTTTTTGATTTACTGTAGAGATGAGGTCTCACTGCCCAGGCGGGTCTCGAACCCGCGGGCTCAGTCAGTCCACTCACCTCAGCCTCCCAAAGACGCATGATTACAGGCTGAGCCACCGAGCCCAGCTGAACACTTTAAATTTTAATATGTACTATAACATTTCTTAATTTTCACAACATTTTCATCATATTCCTCTTTTTCAAAATTTGTATTTATATTTATACATGTTTATTCAAATGTCCTAAATATGCTAACATTGTGGTAGAGATCTCATTGCATTAATAAATATTTTTTAAATGTGTACTTAATTGTGTTGTATGTGTTATACAATCAGATTATATATGTAGATATATTCAAGCTGCATGTAAGTGATTTATATTTGTATGTATGTGTATATGTATATTTGAAATAATAGTCATATAAAATTAACAATTTTAAAATGCATAGTTCAATAGTATTTACTGGCATTCAGGAAATTGTGGAATCATTACCTCTATCTAGTTGCAAAATATTTTCATCACCCAGCGGAAACCTGTTGGGGAAGGCAGTCATCTGTGGATTGTTTCCCTATGCACAGCAATGTAAGAGTGGACTTGGGTTTGAGGCATTTCCTTTTTATTGTTTGCAAAGGAAAATGAATATTTATTCAATCTACATAGGAGAGGTCTCCATGTTTAACAGGAAAAGATGCGAAAATATCACACAAGAAAAGATCAATTTATCTGATTACTTTAGAAACGGAAACTCATAACCAAAATTTAAAGTCAAACCCATACAACCAGAAATACAACAAATCATACAAAGAGAACAAAGGTCAAGGTCACTAATAAGCAAAGAAGTAGAAGTTAATAAAGGGTACCACTTTCACCTTAGAGATAGAGTTTTTTGTTTTATGTTTTTTTAAAAATTTCTATACATGTTTATTTTGTACTATTACTACCCTAAGACAGCAAAAGAGCAGCAAGAAGAGCATAATGATGTTTTTTTTTTTTTTTTTTTTTTGA